>NC_053519.1:9502500-9612500 GCF_016920715.1 Anopheles arabiensis
GCTTTGCTTTCGGCGAAGCGAGGCTCCCTTACATCTTCACCGTGGACGTCCAGCGTACACCGTTTTTGCCGACCGCAGTGCTGTACACCGCTCGGTACGAACATCTTTACTTCCCAACAATTCGTAATTAAAAACGCTCAACGAAAAAGAGCAGCAGCAGCAGCCCCACAGGGCCAAACAAACGCCGAGTGCACGGCAATGCGCCACTCGTGAAAGCGTGCTAACAAAAACGCACCAACCCCATGCCCCGTGGAGGGCATGTGTGCTTGAATGTGTAACCGAAACCGAAGCCCCATTAGCTGCGCAAACTCGAGATGCACAACTCGAGAGCAAAACTGCCAAGCTCCGCTTGGAGATCTGCTTGCCACATTCCCGAAACAACAAAACTTCGGTAGTGATGATGCTCGCCTTAACGCCAGCCTCCGTCCCACAGCCTGCCCGGCACATACTTATCAGCTGGTCCCAATGTCCGGCCCCGAGCCGGGCGGTGGTTAGCTGCAGGTGGTGATTAAGAGCTGCTAAGTGGGAGTTTTCAAACACAACACGCTGCCGCACGGCGTGTGGAAGGGTAGCTGCTGTAGCATCATCGTGTTAGGTAATGGCAAGCGACGAAACGACGGCTACGACGAGAGCGTGCCTCTTCAACGTGCACGCGGGTGCTGGCGGTGCTTTAATTCTTTGGTTACTTTGTTGCCTTTCGAAATTGAAGGCTCCCTCCTCCCCTCCAAACGGTAAGCTTCAGTGCCAGCTACGGAGCGGTCCAAGCGATCAAGATGATTAATTGGCCCCGGCCAGTTCTGGTGCCGTCCCGGGGTCCAAAATCTTGCCAGCAAAGCTATATATTAAATCTGGCCCTTTTCGTGCTGCTGTCCTGGATCATTCAGTCATCCGTCAGGTGAATGCTGTCATATCTATGGCAGCGTAGAGCTGCATCTTTGGTGAGATAATGTTAACATGCGTCTCGGATGGAGAACATTGAATCAGAAATTCAAAATTTATAAAGTTTGAATGTTTTTTGCATTCCAAAGGTGTTGATATTTGTGGTTATGTATAACAATATAGCAAACCTTATGGAATGAATGTTGAAGTAGAATGGGTATAATGATATCTTAAACATCTCATGATGATATCTCATACAATTAAACCTGAAAAATGAGATTCCAAATATTAAGAGCACTCGGTCATCCGTCAGGTGAATGCTGTCATGTGTCTAGGGGTCTATAGATTTAGTTTTGCGGATATGTTGTTGAATATTGCAGCTGATAAAGAATATTGAATAAAAAATTCAAGATTTATGAAGGTTGGACAACTGTTGAATCCAAAGAATTGGAGATTTACGACTATTTCCAAAACAAATTTGTGAATTCTTCTAATCCACTGGAATTAATGAGGATGCCTTTTGACTATAATGTTACTAATACACATCTCTTGGTAATGTCATATCTTACAACCTTAGGTGTGAGATTCAAGACATACAAATTAAGAGCTTTCGGTCATCCCTGAAGTGAATGATGTCATGTCTCTAGTAGTATAAGGATGTATCTTTGGGGCGAGGTTATTGAATTTCACCGCTATTAAAGAATATTATCATTATTATCAGTATCTTATAAAGTATATCAGCAATTCAAGATTTGAAAAGGCTTTGAAGACTTTGAATTTTGAAGTTTTTGGAATTTGTGACTGTGACCATAGCAAACATTTGTGAATTGTGAATACCGACTTGCTGGAATGAATGAAATACTTTTGGGATTCAAAGATATAGAGATTTGGGACTGTTGCTAGAATAACTTGCAAACTTCTGAACTGGTATTGTAAACATCTCTCAATAATATCCTATCGATGGACCTTAAATATCACATCAGATCGAGATCTATCTTAACTACGGGTGTGCTAATATGAGTTTCTCCAAAAAAAAGTTAAAGACTCATAAATCTTCGAAATTAGTACAGCAATCGATTAATTAACTGCAAAACCAGCATTCAGTCCGAATCAAACATGCCCGACACGAATCTCCCCGTGCAATCTCACCGTCGAGTCACGCAGATCCCCGAAATCCGTTTCCCTTCGATGAAAGTGAATTAAGCGGGTTTTTGCTGCTGTTATGTTTGTTCCAGGTTGGTAAACTTTAAACTCACCTTGCGTGCAGGATGAGCCAATTAAGGGTACTGGGTGTGTACGCGTGTGTGTGTGTTTACGTGTGATGTTTGGCATGCATGGGAAGTGAGCGGTTTTGCAAACGTCCGCACGTCTCTCGGCACGCCGGTCTGCAAAGTTCATAGGTTGAGGTTACGCAAAGCTTCAGCGTCTACTCTCCACTTCACCAGTTGCATGCCGGGTTCGATTGTCGGTGTGCGAGCGCTGGGTCGATTTAATTCAACCGCATCAAGGTACGTGTCAGAAATCGTCCCGAGACTTGGCCGAGAATGGCTCCGGCCAGGCAGCTGCCCCCCCTGCAGCAGGGCTAATGTTTAAAACCGTTTAAGCGTTCAAGTTTGCTGGCGGGGGGGAAATGTTGGGGCCCCAAGAGCGAGTCAAAAAAAAAAGCGAACGGTACAGATTAATTTACTCTCCGTCCGGAAAGCTACATTCCCACCATGCCACCTGCTGCACTCGAATGCCAATTTCTGTTTTGTTGTTCGCTTGCTGCTGTTCTTTTCTTTTGTTTCATTAATGCGCCGATGTGACAGTCATCGGCTGGTTGCAGTCGACGTCCGTTGGCTGGCCAACTCATCTCGGCGTCTTGCTTCCAAATTCTTTTGCTTTTCCATTTGCGCACTTTCGTGCAGGCAGGCAGAAACATTGAAAAGCCGCTGCCTGCGCCGTGCTTTTGGCTGTTTTGTTTCCGTTCCCTGACCGGCTTGGGGCGAAAACAACGCATCAAACCGACGCTGGTCAACCGGGCGCGGGAAAGGTCAAGCCGGAGTGTGTAGCGCATCGCATCGTCGCAACCGGTGAAGCAAATCGAGCCCGACAAGTGGTTAATCGGGGCGAAATTACGAGCCCAGCGAAACGATAATAACCTGGCCGGCGCTGCAGCGATTGTTGCGGCGCTCGCTGATTGAGTCACCGGGACGACACGACGAGTGAGGTCCGACGACCTGTCACGGCTGATGCTATTGACAGCTTCCCGCCGCTGACCACCGCGTAGCAGGTTGGCTGACCCCGGGTCGGGCCTGAAGCTATTAAAATGTTAAACGCCAAACCACACGCAACCCGTCCGCTGGCCTCCGCCTGCCAAAAGGCGTTTATCACCCGGCGGTGCGGTGCTGGAGCCTGCCGTTACGCCTCATCCGGTGACCTCATCGATTAATCAACCCGCACGGCGATGTGTTCTTCGACGGGGACAGGTGTGCACGCGTTGGTCCGGTTGCGACAACTTCGCTGGAGAAAAGCGCCGCAAAGTAGACCGCCAAACTTCCCAAAACCACGGCGGAGTCCTCGGCGAAGTACCCGTCAGCTTCACGGGAAATTGCACTCGAGAAGGATTCATACACACACATGGCGCGCAGTTTGGACCAAAACACAACTAGTGAACTACAGAATGTTTCTGCACAGAAACTTGCATGGGGCAAAATTGTTCAAGTTTCGCCCTGTTCCGGGACGCTCTGCCGGGACGCGAAAACTCGTAACACCGGTTGTTACAACTTGCGAGGACCGCAGGGAGATTTAAGTCTTAAATTGTTTTGTCATAGTTTCGCCCGGCAGGCTGCTGCCGGGGTTTTGGAGTTGCCGAAGAATTTGCCCTGCGCTCGGAGAATGGAAGAATGCACGACGGCCCAGAACGCTTCGTCGTGGGTGAGCGTCAATCAGCGCGGAACTGTGAAGCAATTTCCCGCTCGTAGAGTGTCAACACACAAAAAAAATCGACAGACGATAACGATAAGCTAAATCCCGACAACCATTGCCAACCGGGGCGAGGGTGTAGCAATTAGCATTCGGGTAAAAGGGAAACGAGCTTGGCAGGAGACACGGTTGTCAATTTCACTTTCCAGAAGTTACAGGAAATGCAAACTAATTTGCAACTTATCGGCTCAAGTCGCCCAAGTCACGCGCCGCTGCCCGGCCTGACGAGGTTGCTGCACACCTCTAACGGCCAAGGTGTGGAGGACGAGCACCCAGGCAAACCCAGGGCTGGATGATTAATCGCCAAACCGAGCAGCGTTCTGTTCGAAAGTGATCGAATCTTTTGTGTTTGTGCGTGCGGGCGTCCTCTCGGCGTTGAGCGGGGACATCGGCATCCTTGAGCCTTCAGCAGCATGACAAACGGACAAACGGAGGGGAAGTAGGTTTTAAGAGGAGGTGTTTATTTTTTTTTTTTTTGCGGCCCATTGTTGTGTAGCTGCACAATCCAGCCCGGGAGGAGGCTGCGACTGACCTACGCGCCTACGGCGTTGATGCGCCGTTTGAGATTCGATTTTTGTCGCTGTGGCTGCTGCCGTCTTCAGCGCGATATTGTGCGCTCGATTGCCTAGTTTTTGCTGCTGTTGGTGGTGTTGTGCGCCCGGCCAAAAAGGCTCTTGTACCCTTGTCAGGTGCAGGCGCACACCGCGCGCCCGTTTTGCGGCATCGACACCCCGCAAGATTGATTATGTCATAAATCGAGGGTGGGCCGTGCGAGCGATATGGGCCGAACGGCCCATTCCCTGGGAATCGCGTCTGCTTTTGTGGCATTGGTCGGGTTTTTCACGCCTGCGGTTTTGCTTCATTGATTTATGGCACCTTGCGGAATCCGTGTCAATCCAAGGGACGCGAGCGCAACGTGCCAGGCTTTGAGGGACAGTTTTTCATGTGTTTTTTTTTTTTATTTACATTTTCCCAAGCACCACTCTGAAGATTGCTGCAACGTGATGCAACGTGCACGGGGGTGCAATGTTTCCCGCTGTTGGTGTGTATGTGTGTGTTTTATTGTTGCTGCTTGCCCTCCACCGGTTTATGGCGCGATGTGCAGTTAATTGAATTTTAAATGATTACTAAACGTTTGCCCCCGTGCGGTTTGTGCCTGTGCTGCGGTTGTACGTTTTTGCATAATCGGGCAGATGGGCTTCGCGATGCGGCTAAGCGACAGGCGAAACAGGGTGAGGGGATCAACAAAAAAAAGGGAAAGGATTTTATGCATAAAAGAGCAAAGGGCAGATTGGTAAGGCCGAGGAACATCGAAACCGAACCAACCGGGGTGTAGAACCAAAATAGAAAGTCATCTCGCGTGCGGTGTGCGCGAATGTTGCGAGCTTTTGTAAATGATGCTTTTCACGCGTGACACTCGTTCAGCTCCGTTTGTATGGTGCCGTTAATTAATTCGAGCAAATTGGATCGGACCAATTGGAGGTTGTTTTTTAATAATCTGAACATAGCGAGCAAACGATCGGATTATTGATGCTGTAAGCGAGCAATTAATGTATCGTGGAGGAAGAGAGAGAGAAAGAGAGAGAGGACAAAATAAAGATGTGAGCAAGGGAGCTTTAAATATGACTATTGACGCACACGCTGCATGGGCTCTCCCGTGGCGCAATGGGAAAGGTGGGGGAGTAACAAAACCATGCAGCGAGCGGCGCGCATGGCTTCAAATCTCTTCCAGAGATCGATCGGACGGGGACACTGCATTTTCAAAATTGATTGTATAATGGAGGAAAAGATAGTTGAAGATAATTTAAACAAAATTAATGTCTATACAGAAGAGAAACAACATTTTAAATGTGGTTTTAAACACCCTTTGCATCTGTCCCACCTAACAAAACGGCGGGCTTAAAAAGGCTATGAAAGCTTTTTCCATCATCAATAGTTTCCCTCTTACACAATCCCCCTAAAACCCCTGGCAGCAAAAATTACGGTAAATTTCGCACACACACACACACGCGCGCGTCTTTATTTATGTATGCTTGGTATGGCCCCGCGGTCTCGCTTACGATGCGAAATCGCATTAAAGCTCCTCCGCCAGCTCGATCCGGTCGGCGCTGTGGCGACAATAAAGCCTAAAACCGGAGCCCTCACACACACACACACACGCACACACAAATTAATCGGTGGCGAAAAATCCGTCCGAAACGTTTGCCATATACAAGCATATAGTTTCTTCCCCGGGGCAAGGGTGTGTGTATGCGCCTGGTTAATGTGTGTTTTGTTGGATCTCCCTTGTTTTTATTGCCTCCTCGCCAACTGCCTTGTACGGTTCAGGATATGGGGAAGGTTTTATGCACAAACAATCGGCACACACACACACATCCAAAAAAAAGAGCAACACACAACGGTCCAGGCATTTGTCATACACGCAGGAAGTGAAGAAAGAAAGTGAACACCAACAAAACGAAGGGAACGGCAGGGAATTGGCACACATAAATCGCTCCCCTTTCCCAAAAACTTTTGGGCGGGTTCCGGAGCAAGCAAGCAAACAATCAAGCAGCGAGAAAAACCACTCAAATCTTGGGCTGTTTTTTGGGGTTGCTGTTGGGTGTTTTGTGTTCAGCCCGTGTCCGACATCGGATAAACCTGTAACGAGAATGTCCGCTCGCTGTGACGTTATCGTTATCGTCAGATCAAGCGTATAGAGCCTGAACGCGAGCGCGAGAAGGTTCCTAATTAAAGTTTTTGTTTAAATCAATCTAAAGGATTGCCTCGTCTGGCGCATGGTGGCTGCGCGACCATAACGCGTAACGTTAGCTCTATTTTTGAATTGTTTTTTTGGTTCTTAAAAAAAATGGCCGTGCGCGTCATCGAATTACTTTCGGCAGTACGAGCACACATTTGTTGCACCGTGGAAAAGTGATGGGGTTTGGGAAAATTTAAAACCTCTCTCTCTCTATCTCTCTCTCGCTTGCTGCTCTCTGTACCAATCAAACAGGAAACTCTTTCTCAAAGAGCTTGCACACACATACATGCGTACATTGGGCATTAGTAAAATTGGATGCTGCGAGCCGCACGGATGGCTTCCGTAATTTGCCCATCAACATCATCATCATCATCATCATCATTGTCGGATTCTGGCTGGCTGCGAGCGAGGCCTTAACGGCTCCGGCCGGTGTACAGAAAACCGGCACAAACAATCTCATCTCCGGCGCCATTTTAGTAACTAATGAGCAGCACAGGTACGTGGGAAGAGGGATAAGGGGGCAGGCAAGCCGTCGAACCGCCACTTGTTAATTGACTGCTTACCCGGTCCCGATTACAGCCCACTGCTTTGTCTCTGTGCAATAAGCGCAGCTCGTCACTAAAGGCGGTTCGTTGCTGACCATTAACGGGACGCTAATCGGAACTGTCAAGCAAAAGGCTGTCAAAATAGCGAACACGCGTTATTGTTTTTTGTTATTTGCACACTCGACACGTATCTCAATGTATACTGGGCTGCCGGTACAGCTCAACGATCTCTTCAGCAAACTGTTTCATTGCTGCGGATAGCAGATTGCAGCTGTTTTGCGTCATCGGGCAGCGTTGATTGCAATGTGTGTATGTGTGCGGATTTTTGCAAAGCCACCCCACTCCTCTGTTCCGCAAAAGCGCTCCAAAAAAGCTCCTTTACGAGAAAATAATACATCGTTACTCGTTAGACGCGCACCGCACAACAAAAACGACACATTCCAAGGCAGCCGCGCTTTTCCGCGCACTTCTCGGACACTTCAATTTCGCCCCGGACACAATGGGCGCCCTCCTCGACGTCCCCAGCTTCAGCGTCCAGGCCCTGGACATTCCCATCATGTTCCGATTCGACGCCGTGCGCTGTGCGCGATTTCATTCTTCTCCCGTTGCTCTCAATTACCTGCTTTTTTTTTTCGCCGACATTATCCCTCCCCTCGGGCCGGGATCTTCCTTCTGCCTTGGCTTGGCGAGCGAGAAATAGAGAAGCCCCACCGCCCCGTCATCCATCACAGCATCACATCACGTAATCAAACGCAGTGCCCACCCGTTTTGTGTCGGCCCAAAACTCTGGCCACACTTTTACTTTTGTTTGCCTAGCAGCGCTCGTACGGCTGCTAAAAAGAAAAAAAAGGGTGGCCAGTCACATTCCCGCGGCCATTCCATGCACATTCATTGCGTTCGTTGCGTTTCAGCTGTTATTTCTTCTTCTTCTAATACTGCTTGCCTCGTTGCTAGTTTCTATTATTGCTGTTGAAAATGGTCAGATTCAGTTGTCGCCGACACCGACTTCTTCGGCGGGGAATGTTTGCGCCTTGTTCGGTGTGTTCGGCGATTAACGACATAGAGAATGGGTCCTCCCCCCCCCCAACCATTACGCAATACAGCTAGGTGCCTGGGTGGATCAATCAAGAATGGCAGAATCAAGTGTGGAGCTGAAGTGGCGAGTGCCACGATTAGGAAGAAGCACTCACTCAGTAATCCTCCGGTCTTGAGCAAATGCCAGGTAATGGAGGAACGCGTTGCCGTAGAAGGGAAGCTCGTTATTGCTCAATTTCGCTCATTATCTAACCATGGGATGGGGTTCGATTGATAGACAGCAGGATGAAGCGGCGCCGGGGATGACAGGAGATGCTACCTGTTTACCCCCGTTAGGCGTTCTTGGCGGACCAGGCGTGTGAACGTACGTCGTACATCAGCCCGCAGGTGACAGCTACAAACGTTTGGCACAGATTGCACCACGGCATTCCACAAACACTGCTACAGTGTATTTATTTTGTGTGCGTCCCCTAAACGCAGCTAAACTAGTGTTGCTAGTTCTATTCCGACACTGGCAAAATCGGAACCACTAGTTCCGCCCGGAGTTGAAGTCACTCGGCGCTGGAGTTGCCCGGAGTCATCCGGAGTCATCTGAAGACATCTGGAGTCATCCGGAGTCATCTGGTGTTACTCGGAGGCATCCGGAGTTGTCCGGTGTCAGAATCGTTTGGAGTCGTTTGGAGTAGGCCGGAGTAGTCCGAGTCATCTGAAGTCATCCGGGGTCGTCCTGACTATTGCTCCGGCCGTCTTTAGCCGACTTTAACTGCTGCTGACTCAGGACGACTCCGGATGACTTCAGTCGACTCCAGATGACTCGGACTGTAGACGACTCTGGGTGACTTCGACTCCAAAAGACTCTGGACGACTCCGACTGACTCCGGTTGACTCCGACTTCAACCGACTCCTAACGACTTCGGACGACTCCCACTCTGGGCGACTTTGTGTTGTCCTGCGACCCGGCCAGCTCAGTTGAGCCGAAAAATGGGGTCGTCCGAAGTCGTTTGGTGTCGGCCGGAGTCGTCCAGAGTCATTCGGAGTCGAAGTCGCCCAGAGTCACCTACAGTCGGAATCATCTGGAGTCATTCGGGGTCACCTGTAATCGTCTGGAGTCTTCCGGAGTCTTCCGGACGACTTCACACGACTCAGACTACTCAGGCCTACTCCAAACGATTCTGACACCGGACGACTTCGGATGCCTCCGAATGACTCCTGATGACTCCGGATGACTCCAGATGTTTTCAGATGACTCCGGATGACTCCGGACAACTCAGGCAATGGTCCCACACGATTTCAAACCGCTCGCGATAATACTGGCAGAACCTACCTTCCAGAGTCAGATCTAATTTTTGGAGTAAAATCGGAGTGAACTCCAGTCTTTTGCAAACTTTACCCATCACTAAGCCAGACACACACATGCACACACACATGCACCTGAACCCCATTTTTCGGCTCGACTGAGCTGGCCGGGTCGCACGACAACACGTGCCCGGGAGCTTAGTTATCAGTCGCAACTTTAGTGGCATCCTACGAAGAATACATCGCTTGGGAGAGTACGCAGATATATCGAGAGTGATAGCAAGCGAAAGAGCGAGAAAGATAGAGCAAAGCAACACACACAATCCATCTCCAGCAATGCCCCTACCGCTAGATGTGATGGGTGTTCCAGGAATAGATTGAAGTTTGCGCGTGCCAACTACCCAATAAACCAACCCCCCCTGTAACTTGTTTGCTCGCCTCACCCAATCCTGTCAGCTTCCTGGAAGTTCGCCGTTGTACCACTGGAAACGTTTACATCGGCACAGAGTCAACAGTGTGTCGTCAGGTTCCGCGCCAGCAAGCCCCATAAAGCCGAGGGTGTTAACAAGCAGCTTCGTATCGTATCGCTGTTTTTTTTTGCATCGTGTATCGCGACACTGACGCCACTGGCTGGATCAATCGGGGTGGCAGGATTCAATGTTTATTTATCGCCTTTACCTTTACACACAAACACGCCGTGCCCGCCGGGGGCAATGTCTCGCGAAAGTACGCGACTCCCCCCCCCCCTCCAAACCATCGCTGTCCCTGTCAAAACAGCGTGTACAGAGGTGTCGCGCGCGTCCGAAGCGTGACTTCTGTTTTTCAAACACGCCATCCCGGGTGCTCCTGCTAGGGCCTAAACGCTCCCGGGAATCGATTTGCAATGCGGAAGGCCACAGTAGGCCGCCCATCTTCCAGTGAAGCACCAACAACAACAACAACAACAACAAAAAACATACAAACATAAACGGCTCACTGCCATAATAGTCGGCTTGTGTGTGTCTAAAAGCTGTCAACTGGCAACACGCTCTGGGCAAAGCGAGAGAGAGAGAGAGAGAGAAAGCAGAGGGCAAAGTTCGGTAGCATCCACCGTTTGTGTGATGTTTGATGTTAGTAATCAAGGTCAAAAGATCAAACGGAGCCTCCGACGGGGAAGGAAGCTTTGTGGAAGGAACTGTGCCCATCGCAAAACCGTCAATGAAGCGAGCGAACGAGCGCAGTTCTCCTCCTCTGCCTCTGAGTGATTTATGAATTTTCCATACCGATGGGTCGGTGTTGCTGCTAGGCGACGACGGCCCCCTTGGGTACAGGCGCGGACGACACTTGTCAGTCAGTCGCAGCGATGCGGGCTGCACGCGACCCCCGGTCCCAATCGTCAGGATGAAAAGCATTTTAGCATTTTAGCAGCCATCGCTTCCGTTGCGAGAAGCGTGCACGCGCCTGACACCTGATGAGTTCATTCTCGTCATCAGCGCACCGACCGACCGGATGACAGGGGGCGCTTATGGGCGCGCTCTACGACAAAACCGTGCCGGCTGTGACGCTAAAGTGGGTGACCGAGTGACGACGAACGTGCCTGAACTGGGCAATTGGGCCCCGCCGGCTCCGGCGGCTGCCTGTCATCTAAATCAGCCAACTTACGATGCGGGGAAGCACACACACACACACACACACAGAGACGCGCAAGCACGCGTCCACGCTACAATGTAGTGCGCGACAATATGGGCAAATGTCATCCGCAAGTCCTGACCTATCGATAAATCAGTGTGCCGAAGTACCAGAATTAGCTCCCGTCGACTCGACTGGATGCTTTCAGTACCGGCCGTCTCCCAGCAGGTCCTCTCCACCTGTTCATCTCGGCGTTGGCCGTTGACGTCTTCACACCGTTAGCGCCCAGTTGCATAACGCTGGTAAAGGCAGAGCAGAAAGCTGGTGTGCGTACCACCTTAATTTGATTTTGATCGCTACAATGTACTGCCCATAATTGTGTGGTTGTGCTTGGGACGGCGCAGTCGAATAAGGGGACGCCAATTCTTTTCAAACAAACTGTTTCGTTTGGCGTCTTCAAAAACCTTCACACGCAAAGATGCCCGCAAGGTAGGCGTTTGATGCTGATGCGTCGCCTTAGTTCCCATGCTGTTTGGTGCTCCTTCCCTGCTGCTTGTGTGTGCCCTTTTCTTTGGCGAGCATTTCGGAAACCCCAAAAATATGAAAAAAAACGAAAAGATAATCTATTGGAGCATCCAACATTGGGAACTCGGCTGAAGAAGGTACGATAGGTCGTCAAATGCACGCCATCCGCCGTCGATACTGCGCACAATGGCCTGGAGAGCTATTTTGAGAGATTTTGATTAATTTTCTTTCCCTTTTTTTGGAGTTGGAACGACCTCACCCAGCTCCAATACAACCGTGCGTAATCCAAAATTGGATGTAAGGTGTTTGGAATCGCACTGAGTTGCTGGCGAGGCATCGGTCTGACGCACTGTGGTGACACACCAGGCAGCCCACCTTCACGAGCGGTGCGTCAATTATCCTCTCGAGGCCTGCCCGGAGGGAGGGGAAATGTGCTGCTCCCGCTGGCTGCTGGCTACAATCATCGCGGTCAAAGGTCGCGGTACCAGTACCGCAGCCTTGCCGTGTGCGCTGTGCGATCGAAAGTCCTTTGCGCGCGCGCGCGCGCTGGGTGAAAGGCAGCAGCTCTGCGTGTTGCCCGGTTGCGCAACACACGGATACCCGCCAACCAAAACTGCCTGCCAATTCGAGAACTTCGGACTGGGGCCATCCTCACACGGCGCCTCACCGTACATCGTTCATATCGGGGACGTTTCGTGCCTCGAAAACTCTTACACAGACTTCCTGCTTCGATGTGAGAAACCATACGAAGACATTCTTGTTTTTCGCCCCAGCGCAAAACATTATCTAACGGTGGTCGTGCGCGTAGCGCTTCTTCACGATGCGGCTTATCGGGCTTACCACTCTAATGCGCTGCTGTCGCGACATTTCGTGCAGCATCTGAGCACTGCCCCCCCCCCAAACCAGTTCCGTCGGTTGGCGCTCGAGCCGTGAAGATTCGCGATTACTCCACCCGCGCGGCACGCACACGTGGACTGGCCGCTTCCGGTTTGCCGTTTGGCACTCGCCCGATAAACGATGACGGTATGGACTTTCGTTTTTCTTCTCATTGCCTGCGCGCACCGGTTGAGAAAAATCGCGCGATGTGCAAAAAAAAAAACGATAGCGCAAGCGACGAACCGGGGCTGTCGGTTGCATCTGCACCCTTGTGCGGCGCAGCTTCTGGTACAGCTGCGAATTAGCACCGTGCCTCGGAAACTGCATGCTCCCCCCCCTCCTCCAAGGGTTTCATAATCCAAGCAAACAGGGGGAACATCTTCAAAAAAAAGGGGGGAAGGCATTAATTCCAGCAGGCACCGATCGGCTCTGTTCCCTTCTTTGCGCCAAGGTTTACCAAGGCGTGATGTACAAATTGGCGACTGCAGCAACCGGATACACACCACAAATGGGATTGGGACCCGAGTGGGAGAGGGGAAGATGTAACCGTGGGGACACCAGATTGGTAAATCACCGTGCGTTTTGTGCACTTTTCTGTGCCATTGGGCGGATATCGAAACGATGCGACATTGTCGGCTAGCCTACTTGCGGCAGCAGCAGCGTGGGCACACACACGCGCATCCGTCTACACACAATTGCAAAGTGAAAGTGCACAAACCCGCCCAGGGATGCGAGCGGGTTCGATTCGGGAATTGGCGCACGGCCACGTTGAAATAATAACAAACAAACAAACAGACAACACACACAAAAAAGAGCTCTCACACCCGACACAAGCCGACGCATTTGCACGCAAATGCACGCAAATGCGCGCAAACCTTATAAATAAAACGCTCCCCTCTACACCCTTCCCCACCACCCCCGGAAGGCAGTCTCAATTAGCGCGCTCCGGAGGTTAATCTTTAGCCTGGATGGATTTAGCTTTACGGGGACATGACATGACTTCATCGGGCCCTGCAGCCGGAGCGATCCTGATTCCAATTTCGCCGCGTTCGCTGACGTTTCTCCGCTGACAGCTGAGCTCATCCGGCGTGATCGGATCCGCACGTATTTGCTGTACGTTGTTTTGCTTTTTGCTTTTTGCTTTTGCTCATTCTCTTAACGACTCGTTTTTTTTTCTTTTGCTTTTGTTTTGCTTTTGTTTTGTTTTTGCCTCATGGCTTCAATTCATTCCGGTTTCCGTTTTCATCCGGTCCGGTTGAGTGTGTGTGGTTTAATTTCATTTTCACTCTCCATTTCATTTTGCGTCTTTTACTCCCTCTCCATCATTTTCGTATCGTTCATTCCGCGTTCAGTTTCGTTCTACTCAAAACTTGTTTTTTATTTGTTGCCTCTTTTTGTTTGCATTGTTGCGCGTTCACACTCTAATTACACTCTCGCTCCTTCCCAATTTTTTTTTCGCTCGCACGCACACCAACGTTCTGGTAAAAATGAGTGGCGAAGAACGCACACACAGAACTGGAGCAAAACGGGGTTCGTTGCCACCGTTTAGCCGTCCGCCACGATGTCTACGGCGCTCGCGCGTGCCACACTGTAACACACACACACGCGCGCGCCACTGAGAATGTGAGGTGCGAGTAGATAAACATCTCTCAAGCACACGCGCACGCGGTGCGCAAACAGTAGTGCAAGCTGCTGAGCGATGACGCGATGACTGATGTTTGCGGCCGTTAAGCGGCGCATTAATTAGCTAAACAGACAGACCCGCCGGGTCTGGTCGTAAATATAAATATTTAGAATGCACTGGACGGTGCTAGGGCGAGCGGGTTGTACGGGTTGTAGGCCACCACTACAGCTACATTGTAGCGAAGGATGGACCCGGTTGGGCGTGAGCTGGCTGGATCGTTTACCGCCGTACTGGGTCAGTAACGGGAGGTGGCGCCATGACACCGCGGCGTCATTGCTTGTCTCTCCGTATGCGTTGTGTGTGTGTTTCTTTAATGCATAATGTAATTGATGTTTCACTTTCCAGTGCGTCATTATTGCTATTGAAGAGTCCAAGTAACTCCTCGGAAACTAAGTGTTTGACTTGAGAGCAATTTCCAGGGGTGGGGAAAAAGGTCCTCCCCCCCCCCCCCCCCACCTGGAAACTCGCTTAATTTTCCCCCAATTTCTAGTCGTTACATCATAAGATGAAAGTGCCCAGCACGGTGCCGTAACACAGATGACCGTGGTAATGGTACATCAGCCACAAGCCCCGAGATATATTAACAGCATTTATCTTACTCTGCAACTTCCCCCCCTCCCCACTAACCCATAAATTGTCACTTTTGGGGCGGGAAGTAAGGGTGAAAAATAGAGCCGACGAAATAATCACTCCGAAACGTAAGAAAAGCAATAAAACATGAAAACGATACACCAAGCGACGAACCCCTCGTGTTGACCGAGAAATTGTCTTGTTGCAACCTTCTCGTCCCCCCCCCCCCAAAAAAAGGGCACGTTCACGTATAATTAAACCTTTTAACCCCTGCGCGGTCGCGCCCGTATGTGAAGCATCCCTTTATTTGTATCGCATCACCGCGAAGACGTTGGCTTTATTTATTAAACGGCATCACCTTGAGCGGACCAGGGGAGGGAGGGGGATGTAGAAGGGGAGGGGATGACTAGCAGCGCGGACCAGAATCTGTGGACCGAATGGTTCACTTTCGGAACGCGCGTGACGCCCGTACGAATGCAAAGTGCAAAGCTGCCCCGGTGCCGTGACCAGGATCGACCTACGATACTTCGCTATGAGCCGCACACGAAGCGGGCATAAAATGCCATCTTTTGCTTTTCGGGCTCACTCCACTTACTTTCTTTCCCAGTTTATTTCCCCTCCCCCTCCCCGTCTCCATCCCCACCCTCTTTCTTCCATACCTTTCTCTCTACACAAAATACCATACAACCTGTGCCCGCGAGGGCCGCCCAACCACGTTCACTTTCGTTCGTTCTGGTTTCGGGTTCGCGTATCTCTCCCCCCCCACCCCTAAATCCCCTTTTTTTTGTTGTTGGGTGGAGTTGGGATGTCTGCCCCGATGTGCCAAACGGGGCATTTCGCCTCTCTCACCACCACCACCACCGTTCTTTTCTTTCTCTTCCATTCTGCCCTCTCCTTGCGCCGATCAAACCGACCCAACGAAAGGAAGGAAAAAAAGCTCATGCTTCCCGCGCACTCACAGCTTCCCAGCGCGACACGACGAACGGAAAGTTCATTTCGCGAACGCCGAACACCGTTTGCGTCGTTTGCGGCCGATGAGATTTCGTCGGCCTTTCCCTCGTCGTGGCCACCCGCGCTCACCCTCACTCCCTTCCCCCCTCTTCCGGACCGCCAACGTTCCACGGGAGCGATCGTTTTGGGTGTGCGGGAAGGGGGTTCACTTTTCATTTCACTACAGGGCCCATCATCATCTTCTCCGCACACATCTCACCGCGTCGAAATTGTGTGTTGTGTATGTACGCGTGTGCTTTTTTTTCTCTCTCTCTCTCTCTCTCTCGCCTTACGCTTCGTGTGGAGTGGGCTGTGTGGAAGCGAAACGGCAACACACAAAACCCTCTGCCAAGCAGTCGCAACCCGAACATAACGCAAACCCGCGTGCGGGACGGGTCGTGCGATTGTTTTGTGTACAAGTGTCCGGGGCGGGGGGAGGTTCGGCGCTTTGCTCGTTCTCGTTTCGGACGAGGCGATGCTTGGGGAGGTGTAGGATCGTTGTTGTCGTTCGTGACGCTGTGTGTGTGTGTGTGTTCCACTCCTCTTCTTCTTCGGCCGGATTGATGAGGCCTTGCCTACCCACCGGGGCCCGGCAGTGCCGGCGCTTTGGTGGGTACCCGGGCATTAAAACAGGGTATAAATTGCATCGACCGCAGCAACCAGATCATCAGTGAAGCATTTGCATCGATCAAACTAAGAAGCAGCAGCAGCAGCAGCAGCAGCACACACAACAGTGGTGCCGTGAGTTTGCAGTTTGGTGAGCTGAGTGATAGGCCCGAGCGAAGAAAAAAAAGGATTCGCATCCTTGCAAGGCAGGCGACGAACGCGCTGTAACGAAACAGAAAAAAAAGCAACGAACCTCGAAGCGTCTTAAGCGTACGAGCAGCAGGAACAGGATACACGCAATGAAGACGTTCGTGCTGGTGAGCTGTTGTTTGGTCCTGGCTTCCGCCCGACCGGAAGCAGGATACTCATACAATCGTCCATCAACTGGCGGCTCGCACGGTGGCGGCGGCGGCGGCTACTCGTCCGGCGGTGGCTCCTTCACGTCTGTCGGTGGCGGCGGCGGCGGCAGCTACAGCGGTGGCTTCTCGTCCGGTGCCGGTGCTAGCTTCGGCAGCAGCGCCGGAGGATTCGGAGGTGTGTGTGCATTCCAGGATATTCCCTTTTCCCTCCCTTCCATTTCCCCTTTCAAAACCCGCTGTTGAACAGCTGCGCATAAAAAAAAAAAAAACAAACACAAAACTGTTCTGTGCCTCGTTGTGCCCCCGTGCTACTAAGTGCCTTCGAGTGAGGGTGGAAAAGCGGAAGTGATGCCCATTGTGGAGGGTTCGTGTGCTTTTGTGTGCCCGTGTGTTTGTGAATGTGTATCAACAGTGACACTAACGATGCCTCCTCCCCCCCCCCCCTCCCACTGTTTGTAATGATACGGTTCTTTTTGGTTGTGCAAACTGACTGGCTAGTGATGCTCCATACGCACGTCACGGCCGGCACTCGAACCCTCCCCCACAGTGCATCAACCGCTGACATCCCGCTCAACTCATGCTTCAATCAATCCTTCCGGGCTCGGGCATCGATTTGCCAATTTTTGGCATTTTTTTCGTCCCACTTAATGGCTGCTTAAAACAAAAGACTCACCACCGGCACACTGATACAACAGGCGACGAACCCTCGAAATGCGTTTTTTTGGCTTTTTTGTTCATTTAAAGTGCAAAGTGTGCAAAGAAAAGGCGTTCAGCAGTGTTTGTTGCGCCCCCTCCTTCTTTCCCCGAGCCACCCACCCCCTCTCCCCTTCACCTACAGCCTTTCTTATCGAAGGACCTTTAGGTGCGCCCATTTAATGCGGTCGTTTTAATTTTAAACTTTTCGTTCCTCCACCCCCACCACCGCACCCCCTCGGTGCCCATCCCACAGGCTCATCGTTCAGCTCGAGCGGTGCGAGCAGCTTCGGCGGCGGCGTGAGCAGCTTCGGCGGCGGCGGCGGCAGCAGCTTCGGCGGCGGCTCGTTCGGCGGCGGCTCGTTCGGCGGCGGCTCCCAGCAGGCCATCATCCAGAAGCACATCTACGTGCACGTGCCGCCCCCAGAGCCGGAGGAGGTGCGCGTCCAGCGCCCGATCCAGCTGGCCGCCCCCCAGAAGCACTACAAGATCATCTTCATCAAGGCCCCGTCGGCCCCGTCCTACCAGGCGCCGCAGATCCCGATCCAGCCCCAGAACGAGGAGAAGACGCTCGTGTACGTGCTGGTGAAGAAGCCGGACGAGCAGCAGGACATCGTCATCCCGACGCCGGCCCCGACCCAGCCCAGCAAGCCGGAGGTGTACTTCATCAAGTACAAGACGCAGAAGGAGTCGAGCGGCGGTGCCGCGTCGGGCGGTTACGCAAGCGCGGGCGGCTTCGGCGGCGATCTGGGCGGCGGACTCGGCGGCGGACTCGGTGGAGGTGATCTGGGCGGCCACGGTTCGCTCGTTGGCGGTGATCTCGGCGGCCACGGTGGACACGGTGGACACGGGGGCGACCTCGGCGGCCACGGTGGTTCGGGTGCGTCCGCACCGGCTGCACAGTACGGTCCGCCCGGCAAGTCCGGCCCGTACTAAACCAAACCGACACAAACACACACACACACACGGGACCACGTAGCTAGTCGTAACCACCTGTAAACAACACAGACACAAACACACGCCTACACATCGCACAAGAGGAGAACATGGCGCTGTCTCCGTCCCAACTGTGCGCATTCGGGCGCCTCCCAATCTTTCTCACTCTCGAAGCTCTGCAGTATCCATCGGCACTTTCTCTCTCTCTCTCTTGGGTCCTTTAGCGCAGCACGCTTTGTATATAGTTTCTAGCCATCCTATCGCCGCCATCTTGTGACCGACCACGCTCTACTATTCACGTCCTTTTCGTACTGCGCGGCTGCCGCCTTCCGGGCTTCCCAAAAAAACCCAAACAAGGATCGCGTTCGCGAGCGAAAGAGCAAAATAGAGAGAGAGAGAGAGCGAGCGAGATCAGATCACCAAGCGAAGCAGAAGGAGAAGAAGAAGATGAAGAACGACCATGCGCGCACTGAGAGGATCACGGGTGCCCTCCGCCACCCCGGAACAACTGCCGCCGAATTTATTTAGTGCGCTAAGGACGACGCTGCTATTTCAATCGTTCTTGGCCGTTTCACTCTTTCATGTCCAGTTCGGTTCGGACGTAAAATGTCCTCCCCTCCCCTTTCCCCCTCCTCATCTGTCACAATCTGTCTCTCTTTCTCTCTCTGTGTTTCCCGCCCCCACCTAGGTTTACAATGTATTGTTAATTACTCACTTACGTTACGTGTTATTACTTTTAAACGTTATTTTTTCAAAATGCAAATTAAAAAAAAAACAACGGTGACAAATTTTGAAAAAAAAAACCCACCCCCTCCTGTTTCTTTTTCATTTGCGTTCGTGTGTGTGTGTGTATGTGTGTGTGTGTATTTGATTGACAAGTTTCGCCGGTACTCGCAAAAGAGGTCAAAAAAGAGGGCTGAAAGTTGATGCCGTAACTGCAACCCCTTTGGGGCTCCACGGTGGGAAAGTAAGCGACATCCTTCCGAGGTTCCCACACTCCTTACCATTCCCTCCCCCCCCCCCCCCTCTACCATTCGCTCCAAACAAGCCGAAATCGAAAATTGATCCGGTATTACTGCTTTCACGCAAAGCATGCCAGCTCTTTACACAATGGCGGTTCCCCAAAAAAAAAAATAATAATAATAATAACACCATCCTGTCCTGGTCGTCTTACATTTCGTTCTGATCCGGCGGTGGTTCGACCGAAACTCGTCTCGCAAGCACGGAGAGAAAAGGGAAAAGGAGCAACACAGCACACGCTCAAGACCACGCACGCTTCCGGGAGCAAGCGCTCACTAATTTTGGGGCTTGTGCTTCGAAGGCGAGGCGAGCGAGCGAGCGAGAGAGAGAGCGACCGCGGTGTCTATGAGGCTGCGTAACAGCTGGCGGCGGCTTCAGCTGCCCGCTCGGTGCTCGTTGTTTGGCTACAGGTTTACAGCACGTGACGCGGCGCCGCATTGCATTGCAGTTGTGCCGCTTCGTTTCCGGGCGATCGTTCGTTCGCAATGGTTTGTTTGGTGGCGCTTCTTTCTTTTGCGTTTTTTTTTTGTTTTGTTTCATCGCTTGCTTTGGGGGGATTATAAAATCAACTTCCGTGTGGCAGCAAACACACAGAAAGCAGATGAAGTGTGAATGAGGTTTGCCATTTCCCCGTTCCGTTTTTCATTTGTAAATCTCGCGTGACGAGTGGAGTAGCAAAGATGATGCTCATTTTGCTTCCTCTTCTCGCTCCATCTCTCTCTTTCTCCTTTATTTTTTCATCGCGAAGAAGTCACCAGTCTTCAGCTAAAAGGTGAGCCTTTTGCTTCCGAGTTGGGGGTGGCCAGCCCTCGCATTCACATTTTCCATTTCCCGTGCCGTGCCTTGCTGTGTCCGTTCCGGTTTTCTGTGTGTGTGTGTGTGTGTGTTTTTTCCCTCTTTCCATTTCTATCTATTGATGCGCCCATCTTTCGTGTGACCTTTTTGCAGTGAAGCTTCCTTTCGCTGGTTCGTTCTCTCGGTCCCGCCGTGCTTTTCTTCTGCTTCCCACTGTACCGGTTTATTTACTCATCTTCATCTCGCCTTCATCCTCCCACTCACTTGCAGTGAGAGCAAAAACAGCCCGCCCTCTTGGGAGGAGGAAATCAAAGGCCAAACAATGCAAAAATTATTCCTTCCATTTCACAGCCCGCCCTGAACCGGATCGCAGGCCGCCTACATTGACAAACGCCGCTTCACCCTTACCCTCTTCTATCCACACACACCCACACACACACACTGCTCTTTAAACAATCATCCAACAGCAGCAGCAGGAAAACGCGGCGTTGCTTGGGAAAGCTCGTAAAACTTGATTGTGGCCGATTCCGCAGCAAAGGTTCGTCGTCTTGTGCCCTCTGCGCCGAGTCTCCAGAGTCGATTGCCGCGCGCACAAGCTTCCGCGTAGTGTCATCATTCTTTCCCGCCATTTCGACCCCCTCCCTCTCCAAATCCCGCGTGAAGGAGCGTCGTTTACTTTCGTATCGTGATCGAAGGAAAAGCCAAACCCCCCCGAACCCCAACCAATCCACCGGGAGTTGCCGTACTTGGATTGTGGAATGGGGTAAAGGTTGGAGGTTAAGCATGGAGAGGGTTTTTCTTCCTCTTGTTTCTTTTTTTTGGCGTTACCTGGGGCGGGGGGAACCGTACCGTTTTTTTTCGTCTTCTTCTTCTTCCACGTGCTGGCGCACTTTTACTTTGTGGCAGCATCGTGTGGGTCGTGTGCGCCCGCCAATCGCCCGAACAGGGCCCGGTGGGGTTTCTCTTCTCCCAGCGCTTTTGTTTTTTTTTTTTGCTTCTGCTGTGCTTTGTTTCGGTCAAACTTGGGCCACGGAAATTTGCGGCGCGAGACAGTAAAAACGCTAACTGGTGGCGGTTGTAATGTTTTTTTTATTTCGTATGATTTTTCTTGTTTTTTTTTTTTTTTGGGCCGGCAACAAACAACGACAAGCGAGTTGATGAGGCGCAGCAAAATGGTGTACACACTCGATTAAAGCTTACGGCAAGGGTTCGCTGCTACTGCTGCCGGTCCCGTCCGCAGCAAATGTCGATGAAATGACAGATGAAATGCAATCAGCGTGCGGATCATCTTGCAGGGCTGGCGATGGCGGTTTGGTTTGGGACACAAAAACGATCGTATCAAGTTGCAATCTGGAAAGTGTTTTTTGTGGCTAGTTCCTTGGTATTGTAATTAACCGCTTGGGGGTTGTTTTGTTGGGGAGGGAAAATGGCAATAAAAATAAATTGCACATGCGATGCGATGGTTGTTGCGTAAGGTAAGCACATTTTGGATAGAAATTTGCCTTTTAAATAAAAACTCGAATGAGCTTGTTAAACACGGCTGCACATACACGGCACCAGAGATGTCCGCAACTCAGCAAGAGTTTCTCTACGATTCGTTTGAGATTATCTATACAACAATCGTTTAAAATTCAACAATCGCAACAAACAACAAAGCATTCTTGGGTTATATGTTTCATTACGAATAGTTATGGCTTTTTTTGAATTCAACATATCAAATGAAACAGTTTCAAATGGGAATTAGTTCACTTTAATAAGTTACTAAATACTTATTGGAATTGATCCGCAACCATTTCAGAATTGGAACCAATTCCGAACCCATAACGTTCCAAGAATTGATACTGAACCTTTATCGGTCCTGAATTCTTACCGACCTAAGAGCTTAAACTAAACCTGTACGAATCATGATCTGATAATGATCCTATTCCGGACTTGAAACTATTATCAAATCTACAGCAGTCCTGGTACTAATATTGAACTAATACATATCATATTCCTGATAGCGAACTCTTACTGGAACAGATCCAAAATCCATACCAGACCTGGAACAGATCTTAAACGTCTTGTCCTGGATCTACTCTTCAACCTCTACCAGGCCTGGAACAAATCTTGAACTCATACCGGTCCAAGAATTGATACTGAACCCCTACTAGTCCTGGAACTTACGAACCATACCGAACTTAGAACCCATATCGGTAGTGGATTAGTGGTGAGAGCTCGGAATTGGACATACCCGATTCCGATTCCATGTTTGGAATCAATTTCGGAGCCGATACCGATGCTGGAATCGATTCCGAGATCTTATGGAGATGCTGAAACTGACTCCGATTTCTAAGCAGATTTTGATTTCCGAGCCAATTTTGATTCTGGAGCCGACTTCGATTCCGGAACCGATTCCGGAACCGATTATAGAATAGATTCCGAGATCTTATCGAGATGCCGAAACTGACTCCGATTTCTAAGCAAATTCTGATATCCAAGCCAATTCAGATTCTGGAGCCGATTTAGATTCTGGAACCGATTCCGGAACCGATTCCGAGATCTTATCGAGATGCCGAAACTGACTCCGATTTCTAAGCAGATTCTGATTTCTGAGCCAATTCCGATTCTGGAGCCGAATTCAATACCGGAACCGATTCCAGAACCGATTCTGATTCCGGAACTGATTTCGATTTCGGAACCCATTCCAGAACCGATTCCGAGAGCTTGTGGAGATGCTGAAACTGACTCCGATTTCTAAGCAGATTCTGATTTCCGAGCCAATTCTGATTCTGGAGCCGAACTCGATACCGGAACCGATTCCAGAACCGATTCTGATTCTGGAACCGATTTCGATTCCGGAACCCATTCCAGAACCGAATCCGAGATCTTATGGAGATGCTGAAACTGACTCCGATTTCTAAGCATATTCTGATTTCCGAGCCAATTCCGATTCTGGAGCCGATTTCGATACCGTAACCGATTCCAGAACCGATTCTGATTCCGGAACTCATTCTGATTCCGGAGCTGATTTCGATTCCGGGATCGATTCCGGAAACAGATTCCGAAATCGATTCCAAAAAACTTCAGAGCTGGCTGAAATCAATTCCTACGAAAACTTATTTTTTCCTATCACCATTATGGATAGAACCCTGATACAGAATCCTCACTGGTAATGAAACTGATCCCGAACCTATACTAGTTCTAGAACCAATTCCGAATCCTTAGCGATCTTAGCACTGATCTTGAACTCATAGATATCCTGCAACTGATACAGAACCCATACAGGACGGGAAAATGATACCGAAACCCTAGGGGAACTGAGTTCCAAAAACTAAATCCAGTACCAAAAGCGTTCCTGAAGCTTCAGTACTAGCTGTGAGCCCTTGGCGGTTCTGAACCTGATTCCTAACCTATACCAGTCCTAAAACTAATACTGATTCCATACCTATCTGAATTCATACTGAACCTATATTGGACCTGGAATTGATCCTAAACTCATGCCGAACAGATTTAGAACACCGCAGTCTAACTAATACTGACTAATAGTGGACCAAGAACCAACTCTCTTGACGTCCCTTTTTAATAAATGTTTTAGTGAATACATTATCCAAACAGCTTCCAGATTGATGGCAGTACCTTAATAAGGTAGACCTTGATAAAAACAACCTAAAAGGTCAACCATTTATTTGATTTTTGATGTCGCTGAAGTGGTGCCAAGAAGAAAGTCGTCATCGATATCTTTCAAGCAGTGTGGCACCTCCTCATCAGTGTGTGTAATCTTCGGAAGATAAAGTTGCATGCTCTGGCATTTTGGAAATCGATGTTTATATTGATTCTGAAGTAATGGCCTCAGTCTTATTGGTTGGAAATCGAGGAAATCTTAGATTAAAGTGAAGAGCAATTGCATATTTGGAACTTTATTTCGCCAATTCCTTGTAAAGGGTTGCTCTACGATTATCTCAAGCTGTTCTTGTTGCTAGTTTGAAATTATTTTTTATGTTTAATGATTCATTTTTAGCAGCTGCTTCTACTTTGGAGAACACACAATTGAGCACCTTGAAACTATAGACGTGAGGATTTTCATTCAATTGTATCAAATTTAATTACAATTTTGACCGAAGAGGACATGCACGAATCATTTAATGCGCTTAATGTATAATATCAATAATTGTAGTGCAATAAAAAAAAACAATAAACTCAACAAACAACAAGTGATGGCACGAAACCCCTGCAAACAAGGCAGTAAAGATCAGATCAATTTACGATGATGCTGCTGCTGCTGCTGCTGTCGGTGCTGCTTGTTGCCTTCGCCGTCTATTTTGGGACGACACGGCGCGCACATACAATCGCGATAAATCCATCCAGTGTCGTCCGGAGGCCGCCGCACTACCACTGCCACTCGACCACCGGTTGCTACTGGGCCGGTTGCCCATCTGCCCGAGGCTTCCACTTTCACGTTGGCCCAAGCTCCCTTGCCGTTGCTGCACGATGCTGCACTTCGGATTGTTATTGTAGCGATGCGGCGGTGCTTACCAGAGCTCTCCCTGGCCGTAGTTTCTTCATTTTTGTTGTTGCTGCGTTCACTTTAATCGTACCGAATGGGAAGACACCACGATGGCAAGGGACCTAAGACACACACGAAGAAAACACTGTTTTGTGTGTCTACGTGTGATGCTTTTCTTTTTGTTTCAAACAAACACTCCCGAAAACACCAAACAATCTGTCCAACAAAATAGATCCATTCAAAGGTGGCCGTACCAAAAAAAAAACCCCTGCCAACAAAACAGAGCAAAAGAAACAAACAAAATCCCTCCCAAATGAGCTGTGTGTGCGCTTGCCAGGCGGAAGAAAAGTGACGTTTGGTTTTTGCTTTTCCAAGCAAAAAAAAAACGACACTCGCACGGTCTGCAAGAGCGCTGGGAGCTCCGCGTGGAGAGGCGAAAAAAAGTAGCTAAATAAATAAACGAAACAATCGCGATTACATGTGCGCACAGTGGTCCCTTCCCCCCACCCCCCCTTGCACCAACAAGAGCATTTGCATTACGACGGAGGAAGCAAGAGCAAAGCAACGCAAAAACGCTCTGCACTCACTTGGAGCTCGCACAACGCGCCATAATGGAACATCATCACCGGTTAAATCGTTGCTCCCGTGCATTTTCCTTTGCATCACGACACACACACACACACACACACACACACACACACACACACACACACACACACACACCCACAAACACATGGGGATAGCAACATTTTCCCACCGGGCGTTTTTTTCCTGCGTGGCGTGCTTCTGTTCTGGTGGGCAAAGATCTGTCGGGCAAGCGGGCAGAGTTGGGCGTGTTGCCGTGGAAACAGAAGCGCTTTTCATCTCCATTTTCCGTACCTGGTTACTCTGCACCAGGGGGAGCTTGCAGCCCGACCCGCTCTGGGCAGCGTTATGCAGCTGCACGTGCACTCGATTAAGCTCTTTAAAGTGGTTTGCATGTATGTGCGCTTTTGTCTGATTAGTTCGCTTTTCGCTAATCATTCTTTCGCTGCACCAGTTCTCTTGTGAGCCAATGGAAAGGGGCAGCATCGGCATTGGGCGATGGTACATATTTATGGTTGGTGGTTCATATCCTAACGAGCCTGCCTGCCCCTTTTCAGGGCCCGCGCAAACGTCAACTGCTGACAGGAAAGCAAATGGCCAGTCGGTGCAGAAAACGGCAAACAGCTGCGTGCGACCGCCAGCACTTGGATGCTTTATTTTCCCATTCACTCGGCCACTCAGCCACACACGCACACACACACACACACACACCTACAGATCAAACACTGCTGCACCACCGGAAGTGGGGTGGGAAAATGCAGCGCGCTCCACCAAGAACTGCCGGCGGCCACGTGAAGCACGCGCCAGTATATATAGGAGGGAGTTTTTGCTTGTGTTCAGTACTTTCGTTTGCTATTACTGTACAATTTCCACTGCAAGTGGGGTTGTTTTTTTTATAGTGAGAAAACAACAGCCACCTGTGTATTTGCTTTTGTTTGCTCCCATCCAAAACGTTCATGTTAATTGAATAGCAAGGATTGCCTGCATACAAACGGAGTTGCTCTTAAATGAGCTGCTTTACGGTAAGGAGAAACTTCCCAATCCTAACGAAACAGCCATTGAAACGCTTTTTAATTTTTAATTTTAATTTAATTTTTAATTTATAATACATTGGAGCAAATTGACGTCTCCGATGTGACACATTACGTTGTAAAATGCCGCGTGGACTGCTTTTTCTCTGCAGAATTTTATAAATAACATGATGGGAACAAGAAAAGGCACCAGATGCCAATTACACTAATAATTTTATTTATAATGTATTGATATTATGGCTTTCTGGAACGTGAAATTAAGGGTTTGGCTGTTCTTCAGCCAAGAGCCAGGCTAAGAACATGGAATTTGAACATTAACATTTGAACATTAACACTCAATAAGCACGTTGAAAATGCTAAGACTCCTTCATCATCCATCATGTTTTGTATTGGATGTCTTCATATCCAGTCTCTGGCCATATCGTGTATTAACTTTACATGATTGTCAGAATGTTCTAGAATCAATTCAAAGTGGGTCCGATCCCTAGTAAGCCATGTCATGTTAGATAAATGTTTACTGTCTATCTCCTATCATTACCGGTGGTGGTAGTTTGAACAATTTTACTTCAATTCGGATTGAAATTCGTGGAATTCCTCAGGTAATTCCTATTAATATAATTCAGTAATTTTTGATTGATTTGTAAAAAAGTCAAACTCTGTTACCGGTAACCACGTCTTCCCGTCGTTCCAGGAGGACACCGACATTCAGAATTTGAACATTGAAAAATGTTAAAACCAGAAAGATGTTGTGCGTGTATGGATGTGAAGATTACAGGGTTTCAAATCATAAAATAGAATCGTACACTCAGTTCGGCAAATGTTTCACACGGGGAAGTGGTACCTTGCATGCATTCTGAGGAGGTTTGCAAACATATGATAGAGTGTAGCAACCGAATAGGGGGATATTACAAGCTCCTAGATGAATTAATTTAATTTAATGATCAATCTCAAAGGTTCTAAAGAACAGCCATTGAAACGCTTACGTCATCAGAATGCCGTTAACAGATCCGGTTCGAAGGACCAAATTGCGCAGTGCACAGTTCATGGAACTATTGGGCGGGTTTCGGTGTAGTGCGATTTAATTTTTATTTTTTTAATTCATTGGAGCAAATTGACGTCTCCGATATGACACATTACGTGGTAAAAGGCAACATTGACTGCTTTTTTCTGCAGAATTTCATAAATAAAATGATGGGAACAAGAAGGCACCAGATGCCAATTACACTAAAATAAATATTTAAAATGCATTGATATTATGGTCCCCATTATGGAGCCAGGCTAAGGACATGGAATTTGAACATTAGCATTTTTGACACTCAATAAGCACGTTAAAAATGCTAAGACTCCTTCATCATCCATCATGTTTAGTATTGGATGTCTTCATATCCGATCGCTGACCATATCGCTTATTAACTTTACATAACTGTCATAATGTTCTAGAGTCAATTCAAACTGTTTATCTTTCTATCACTACCGGTGGAGGTAGTCTGAACAGTTTTACTTCAAACCGGCCCCCGTGAAATTCCTCAGGTAATTCCTATTAGTATAGCTCAGTAATTTGTAATTGATATGTAAAAAAGTCAAACTCTGTTGTCAGTAAACACGTCACGGTCCAGGAGGACACCGACATTCAGAATTTTTACGTTGAAATATACTTAAAACTAAAAACATGTTGTCAGATGTATGACTAGAATCATATAATGGAATCGTTCACTCAGTTTGGGGAATGTTTCCAACGGGGAAGTGGTACCTTGCATGCATTCTGAGGAGGTTTGCAATCATATGATAGAGTGTAGCAACCGAATAGGGGCATATTGCAAGCTCCTAGATGAATTGCTTTAATCTAATGAGCAGCTTCAAAGGTCCTAAAGAACAGCCATTGAAACGCTTACGTCATCGAATCCGGTTCGAAGGACCAAATGTGCGTAGCGCACAATTTAATGCACTATTGTGCGGGTTGCAGAGTAGCACGCATTTTTATTTATAATATTTTGTAAAATTCATTGGAGCAAATTGACGATTCAACTGTGGAGCTGTCACTTGACTGTAAACATTGGAAAAAACATCTATAAATTTACTTATTTATCATGTTTAATTGTCACTCCGCGGCAGGATTTGAGGCAGGCAGAATCGGAATAGGAGTTCGGGCAATCGAAAGTACTTGATTAAGCTAGTCGATTTAATTAAAATATAAATTGAATTTTGTTCCACTTAAAACGTCGTGCTGTAAAGTATTAAACAAGCTCTTACAAGATTCCAACCAAAGTAATTCCGATGATTATTCAAGTTAGAAATAAAAGGGCAAAACGACGGGTTAAATAAATAATCATTCTTTTAATCGCTTCTGGTTCCGCTAAAGCAGCAGGAAAAAAGGGTACAAACATTTAAATAGTTTTTCTCCCCCACGACATCTTTCCTTCACTTGGATGATGGAGAGGCAAAGTTTCCTTCAAACTGCACAATTTATTCGATTTGACCGTTGTTTTTTGTTGTTTGCTTCGTCCCTTTCCTTACCGTATTTACTGTACAATTTACTTCCGCTCCGCCGCCCGCTAATCCAAATTTATTCCAAAGTGCAACTATTTTCAACTCTTACCGTGGGCTGCCTTTTCCATCCCCTTCCCTTTCCCGCCTTCCAATTCGCACCCTTGCAGACGGCTCGATTGCAGAAGCACGGCCAGAAACGACGACACTTGCCGAATGAAGCGTAAAGGTTACTTGGATTGCATTGCTTTCCCCCACCAACGGTACAGCACATAAATTAAACATCGTAACAGGAGCCCGCCATAAATTAACGCGCCAACCAGAGCCCCACCCCTCCCCCCGCGCGCTCCATAGTAAAAAGAAATTCTTTTGCGCTTCGCCTATCGCGATGACGACTGCTGCTGCCGGGTTGACCTTTCTTTCTCGTTCGTTTGCGCTTGTTTCATTCTGCTTGGTTGAGTGTTATGCAAGCGGTTGGGTGGTGAAGCTTTTTTTTAAATACATTTTTTGCCTGGGCGAAAGGAAAAGGGGGGGGGGAGATCGCCTTTATTTTCCCTTTGCCACACGAAGCACGGGAAGCTCTGCCGAAGCAGATAAACCGATTAATTGTACGTAAAAACCGCTCGCAGCGGTGCCGGACCGGTGCATGTCGACTGCAGGCACATCCCAGAAAAAAAAACAAACACACACATACGCGAAGAGAACGCAAGAGAGAGAGAGAGAGTGAAAAATCAATCATGTACACGCACACCGCGTTTCAGCGGATTCAGTGTTCTCCCATCTCCCAAAACAAAAGCACCCCAAAAGGACATTAAAATTAAGTTGTTCAAAAACGAACAGGCAGAAGTGGTGAAACAAAGCGAAAAATCAACCGTCGCGAAGTTGCCGTTGCAACGTGGAAGTAGAAGAAAGGAAGAGAGGGACGAGCGCAAGGGAAAACACAGCGAAACGGGAGTGAAAATGCATAAAAGTGCATTGTGAGCGGGGCACACGTTTGCATCGAGCCCCCCCCCCTGTCTGCGGGGTGATAAATTTCATTACACTTGCCACTCTCCCCTTCCCAATACAACCACCCCCCATCCCCACTTAGTGCTTACCGATAAGCTGTAAAGCTCCCGCGGGCCAACCTTTGACGCGCGCGCTCTCGCGTGATAGAATTACGGCGCAGCAGCAGCACTAACCCATCAACTGACAGCAGCAAAGCGGGGAGGAGGGGAAAAAGGGGGATAGTGGGTGATATGCTCCCGCTTTTCTTCTTCGCTATCTGCCGTCGGTTGTCGCTTGAATTAAGATCGTACTCCCCCATATCGCACCATTATCGTGGGTCGTCGTCATGGTCGTGCATGCACGATGCATATAAATAATTGACATGCAACCGAACGACGCCGAGGGTTGGTTTTATGTATCGTGCATAAAAAGTGTTAAAAGTGCAGCATACATCGCCCCCCCCCCACCCTCTCCTCAAAGCCCGCTGACATTTGTGTGACGGACAACAAAAAAAAAAAGAAGCAACTCTCTTTGTTGTGTGGCTCAGTGTTGTTTTAACTGGTGTGTCTCGGTCGTTTTTAATTGCGCAGCGTTGCAAAAGACACTGTGCGTCAGTGCGTCACTGGAGCGAGGAGGCGTAAAGGCGCAGCACCAAAACACTGAGTGCCTGTTATTGAATTATCCGAGCCGGCCAAATTAAAGCGAAACGAACGCGAATCCTTGTCGGAAGCGGATAGCTTTCCCTATTTGCTTTTATGATGTGTGTGTGTGTGTGTGTGTGAGGAAGGATTGTGGACACACGCCCGCCAGTCTCCCGGGAGTCTCAGTCCTCCAATGTGCAATGTTGCAAGAAAGTGTACGAAGGGCAGGGGGAAAAGAAAATAATTTAATAGCTCACAAGACCTTTGCCTGCTTGGCGCGAACCGGGTGGAAGAGATGTCACGTTTGCCCGCTGGCTGCTGGCTGGCCGAACGAAAACGCCGTTTGTGCCCCAATGCAACCGACTTGTGCGCTGACGTCATTGCGCCCGGGCTGACATTTGATAACGGTCGCAGCTTCGCCTGCACGGGCCGGCGGGAATTGCTGTCTGCATTTGCATCCTATTTCTTGCGCGTGCCCCCCTTCCCCCCCCCCTCCTATCACGCTCCGTAGTCGGTGGAATTGCACTGGGAGCGGGATGTACTTTTTTGTTTCCCCTAATTCCCCATCGATGATATCAGTGGCTGTGTATGACTGTGTGTGTATTAGCGTTGGCTGACGAGTGTTTTTGAAATTTAATATCCGGACACATACATTTCCCATTTATCTTAGCTCGTGTCATGGTGTACATTAATGGGCTCATAATGGGTGCAGAGATGTGGAAGGTTCTTTTTTTCATCACGCATAGTTACGGTACATTTCAATTCTGAATCTCGAATTAAAATGGATTGAAATGGGAATGCATTCTGAGTGGAATTGTTACCATGAGCGGTCCTGGATCTGACGTAGCCCATACCAGACCTGGAACTGATACTGTACCCATACCGATACAGAAGTTGATCCTAAACTCAAGTCAAATCTGAAACAGATCTTGAATCAGTGCCAACACAGGAGCAGATCTAGAACCTAAATTGGTCCCGAAACTTATACTGAACCCATTCCGGTAATGGAACTGCTATTGAGCTCATATCGGTCCTAGAAGTGATACTAAACCCACACTGATACTGAAACTGATACTGAATAGGACCAGTATGGTCCTGGACCAGATCTAGAACCTATATTGGTCATGGAACTTATATTGAATCCTTCTTGGAACTGGAACTGATGTCGAACCTATACTAGAACTGGAGCTGATTCTAGACCCATACTGGTCTTGGAACAAATGTAGAGCTTATATTGGTTCTAGAACTTACATTGAATCCTTACTGGAACTGGAACTGGTACCGAACCTATGCTGTAACTGGACCTAAACCGGTACTGGAGCTGATACTGCATCCATATCGGTCCTAGAACTGATACTGAGCTCATACTAGTACTGGCACAGATCTAGAACCTATATTGGTTCTGTAATTTACAATAAATTCTTACTGGAACTGGGACTGATCCCGAATCTTTGCCAATTCTAGAACAGATTTTGAATCCATATTGGTCCAGAAACTGATACTGAACCCATATTGGTCCTACAACCGATCTAGAACCTATATTGGTTCTATAACTTATATTGAATCCTTACTGGAACTGGAACTTATGCCGAACCTATACCAGAACTGGAACTGATACCAAAACTATATTGATACTGAACCTTTAACGTCCCTGAACGAGATACTGTACCCATAGCGGACTTGGAACTGGTACTGAAGCCACACTGGACTTGGAACTAATACTGGACCCATACCGATCGTCGAACAGATTTAGAACCTATATTGGTCCTCGAACTTATATTATATCCTTACTGCAACTGGAATAGATCCCTCACTCATTCCGGTCCTGGAACTGATACTTAATCAATACTGGTCCTGCAACATATCTAGAAACTATATTATTTCTGGAACTTATATTGAATCCTTACTGGAACTGGAACAGATCCCGAGCCTATACTGATACTGAACCTATAGCGGTACTGAAATTGATCCTGATTCCATACGGGACTTCGAACAGCTACTGAACTCATATCGATCCTGGAACTGATACTGAACCCTTACCGATTCGATGTACTGTGATTCCAGTACTGTGATCGGTCCTGAAACTGACGTAACCTTTACTAGACTTGGAACTGATACTAAAGCCATTCCGGCCATATAATAGATCTAGAACCTGTATTGGTTCTGAAACTGATGTTGAATCCTTACTGGAAGTGGAACAGATCCTGAACCTATAATGGTTCTGAAACAGATCCCGTACCTATATTGATTCTGGAACAGATCCAGATCCCGTCTTGATATTCCGAATCCGTACGAGTCTTGGAACTGATCCTGAACCTGTACCGGTCCTAGAACTACTCTTGTATCTTTATCTGATCTGTTTCGGAACTCTTATCGATTCTGGAACTGATTCCGAACCCATACCGGGTCTGTTCCAGATCTACAATTTATGTTGATTCTAGAATTTATATTCATTCCTGCATGGAACTGGAACTGATCCCGAATCTTTGCCTTGCTTTGTACAAATTTCCAATCCATACCGGTCCAGGAACTGATACTGAACCCATACCGGTCCTAGATCAGATTTAGAACGGATATTGGTTTTGGATCTAATACTGAATCTTTACTGGAACTGAAATAAATTCCTCACTCATACCAGTTATGGAACTGCTACTGAAGTCATACCGGTTCTGGAACTGATCCCGAACCTATGCTGATAAGTTAACTGAAACTGAACCCATACTGGTCCTGGAACTACTTTTCTACCAGGCCAGGAACTGATGTTGAATCCATACGGGTCATGGGACTGATTCCGAATCCATGTCAGTTCTGGAACTGTTTCCCAACCTAAACTAGATCTGAAACTGCGTATTTCACGTGCAAATTGAAGGCCTGTGGAACTAAACTATAGAACAGAGAGCTAAATTGAATCATTTTCATTGAAATTACACTCACTAACACGTTATAGGCCACTTCACGGCTCCAGTTGATGGCCGAGCGAGCAAGACTGTAGCTGACAATAACAGAGACATCATAATCACACCACTTGCAAAGCTGTGCCCTCATCTCTCCCATACACACACACAGCGAAGGTCAACAGTTTGATCGAACTTGAAATTAAATGTGCTCGCCGCCCCACACTCCCACCATCACGACAACTCAGGGCAATCACGTGACGTTTGGTACGGTCGGCCGGGCCCTGCCCAAAACAGCCAGCCAATCTTGTGCTGCAATAATTCAAATCACCAGCAAAACTTTGGCCAACATTCGCCACAAAGACCCATCCATGTGCCCATCACGAAACCGTCTGGCAGTTCGTGTGTGTGTGTGGGTGCTTTTTTTTGCTGTTGTGTGACCATTTATTGCCCTCGTCAGCAGAACTATTGTAAAATTCTTTTTTCGGGTTTCCGCCACAAGCCACACACACACACACACACAGACGGTCTCACAACCGGCTCACCCGGAGCTACTAACGATTCGAGAAGGCCCCACAACAACCAGGGCACGAGAACGGCCCAATCTGTGTGTGGCCCAAAAGTTTTTCGTAGTCTCTGTCGCCGGACGGTGGCATGTTTCTGAGCAGAGCAAAACCCCCAAAAAAAAAGAAGCGAAACTCCCCTAACAACTTCGCTAACCTGTCAACCACCGATGTGGCCTCGACCCGATGTCGACTATTTTATTATCATGCGAGAATTCCCAGCAGAGAATTCTATCGGAGGACACAGGAGCCTGGGCGCAGGAAATGGCGACAGGGTTCGCGCGCATGCAACTGGTGTGTGCCAGCAGGTTTTGGGGAATGCGCCCGGAAGTTTGGAAAGTGAATTATGACCCCTTAACTCATACCCACACACACACACACACACATACATTGTACTGTAGTTGTGTTCTTTTTGATAATAAAAGCTGAACCCGACTCGAAGCGAAAGAGCGTCTTTTGGGCTGGGTGCTGGAATGATTGGAACAAACTGGACAAGCGTTTGGAGCTGATTTGCCTTATTTTTTAATTTGATTACGTGTACCTTTGGCCTTCGGCCTTTGTCCCAAGTCTTTTTACAGAAAAGCAGCAAAAGAGAAGGGGGGGGAGGGCTGGGGGAAATGCAGCACCACAGCAGTATGTGAAAATTGCAAGCACGGAGCGCGATGATTGTCCCCGCGCGAGGCTGGCGGGCTGGGGACACGATTTCCCATTTCCTGTTCATCTCCGACCCCGCACGGAGCAGGCACGGAGGAAACGACATGTCCATCCCGCTGCATTGAGGAGAGGGGTTGGGGGGTGAGGGGGGGGGAGTTTTGATGAAATAAATGCAAATGAATGTGCGGCAGGATGGATGTACCGGTAGGAGACTAGAAGCGCCCAGCGGTGACGGTGGAGCAGGTTCGTGACATTTTTCGTGCATCGGTCGTGTCTGGGCAGAGCTGACGGGGCGAGTTACTCCCCCTGAGGCCGGACTGTATTTTCCATTTTCGCTAACCAGTGTGCAGTTTTCTTTTTTTTTTACCCTTCGCCTTTATATCTCACAAACCCAGCTAGAAAGTGGAAAAAATGCCGCATTTGCTAGCAGCATGAGTAAAAGGAACGGCAATAAAAGAAGCAAAAACAACAAGACCAAAGCAAGCAAGCAGAGAAGAGTTGTACATTTTGCACAAAAAAGCAGGGAACGTAAATAAAAAAAAACAGGAGCAGCATCAAACACGCCCCAACACGACCATAACACTGGAAAGGAACTGCACTCATACTGCTTCATGCGCTGCCTGTGCCCCGGTTGAAGGAATTGCGCTCTATTCAACTGCATTCGCCTTTTAAAGGCATTCCAACAAGCGGCAGACGGCGAAACGAGGATGGGAAAGGGATGCGGAAAAGCAAAGAGGCGCAAAGAGTGCACCACCGCACAGTGGGCACCTTGGTACAAAAAAAAAGGATAAAAGTAATTTTCAATCAAAAGATTATTTTTTCTGTACAATAATTGTGTTGAAAACGCAAATTAAACAGCATGTAAATACTTTATGTATATAAATGACAGAGATATTTTTAATGCCTACTTCCCATACATTCAACCTTTTCCTGCAAACTGCTCGAACACACCGCCAAAGATGGTCCGGAGGATTCGTCACTCAAACACGCTCAGAGTGTTTGCATCCTCCGCTCGGATGGCCCAAGACTCGTGTCCGTAGAGGACCACCGGACGAATCAATGTGCAATATATCTCGCATTTCGTGCGGTCTCGAAGTCTTCCTGGTCCTCAGCAGAAGGTGAAACCCTATGCACAATGTATCTCCGGATGTTGCTGCTGATGTCGTGGTCCGAAGTAACGACCGTCCCAAGATAGCAGAACTACCTATTATTACTACCTCGAGATTGTCATCGTCAACTAATACACTGCTTCCCAGTTGGGCTGAGACTTCGTCTTCGTCGCATTGATTCGCAATCCAATTCTTGCGGATTCGCATTTAAGTCAGGAGTACGCCTCACACGCTTTCGCTGTTGTCATGTCGATGAAGTCGATGTCATCTGCGAAGCCAAGAATTGGAGAGACCAGTAAAAGATCATGCCACGGTTGTCGCTTTGAATGACACCTCCCAGAGCGATGTTGAAGAGAAAACAGGAGAGTCCGTCACCTTGCCTCAGAAACCTGGGAGATTCGAACGATTCCGACTTCAAGGTTCGACACTCTCACCTTGCACTGCACCCCGTTCATGGTGACTTCTAACAGCCGGATCAGCTTCAAGGTTACCTTGAAGTCGATGTATAGGGTGTGCATAGGGATTTGGCGCTCCAGGCACTTCTGGAGGATCTGCCGAAGAGTAAAAATTTGGTCGGTGATGGATATGCCTCCAACAAATCCAGCTTGGTAGCTGCAGACGAATTTTGTAGCAAGGTTGTTTTTGTTTAAAGGTTTAAAGAGCTTTTGGACCTCTTAGGGTCTCTTTCGCCTCTGGTTTGTAGCAAGCGGCGCTAGTCTGCAGAACAGGATCTGGTACAGGATTTTGTAGGCGGCATTGAGGACTGTGATTCTCTAGAACTGTTATCAGCATGGTCACGTCATATCCATCCCCTGTAAAATTGTTACTCCCTTCAGCTGCTTCTTTGCCTTTTCTGCTGGCAACATTCACAAATATCGATGATCATTGCATTCAGTGATTATAACTTCAAAGTACCAACTCTAAGCATCTCCAAGTATATTTTCCATTAGCTTTCTTCACCAGCAAACGCTTTATTGCTTCATTGAAAGTGTTGTCCTGTTATCTATAATGTTAATATCTGTCAAAGTTGCGCGAAGTAGCGGCTAACTTCTTTACATATCGTTAGCAAAGATGTGGTATACATGACTCGGTGTTTGACGGTGCGTTTCAGTATGTTGCATGATGTCAAAGATGTCATGATTGATACAATTTAGGGAAAGTAGTGCACACTACAGCTTTTAACTTCTAAACCGATTGAGATATTTTCGCATACAAAACATTTTTGTTGAGACTAGATTAAAATCTTTCCAAAACATGTGCCTTTTCAAAAAATTTTAGTTGCAATGGTTTAAAGAAACGGATTTTTTTTTTCATGACCATAGACTTTAAGAGTCTGTATCTTAAAAACTAATACAAGTAAGGGACTGAAATTTCCTGCTTTTTTTCCTTAGCTTGCTGCTGCAGATTACATTACTTTACTTGAATGAAAGAAATACTTGGAGCATTCATTCAGCTTCGGATTTTCATCCCGACAGCTGCCCACTGTGCACCGAGTGCCCCTTTCGTGTGCACTGCAAAGATGTGAAAAGAGTCCTGCTGCCTCGCACAACCTCTGCGATGTCCTTTTCCCCTATCCCCCCCACGGGCCACGGGCTCCAGTGTCATTATCGAAAAACGGGGAACCTAGTTTTCCATTCCTTCCAGCCTTACATTTCCTTTCTCTGCGTGTGTGTGTGTGTGTGTGTGTGTGTGTGTGTGTGTGTGTGTGTGTGTGTGTGTGTGTGTGTGTGTGTGTGTGTGTGTGTGTGTGTGTGTGTGTGTGTGTGTGCTGAAGGGATGATGATAAGGCAAGGGCGCTCATCATTTTCATCACCACTGCACTCGAAACGCTGGCACGCTCGCTACATTTTATCTGCGACAAAATGGTCCAACCCCTCCGTGGGGGAGGAGAAAAAAAAAACAAAAAAAAAAGGTTCGTCGTCTGCGCCTTATCAATACATCTTTTGCTGGGTGTAGGCGAACGAGCGCAAATTTCTCCATTGACGGGGACGGGCTGGGCGTTTTTTGTTTGAGTAAAGAGGGGGGAGGGGGAGGGGGGAGTAGGGGTACGCAATGCAATTTGCATATCTTTTTGGGGGTATCCGTCTCCGTTATCCGCCCCCCCCCCTTTCCCTCCTATCGCACGCCTGCAGGTATGCAGCAGCCGGGTGTACCGAACAATTACCTTGTTAGGACCATTTCAACCTCAGCTAATGCTGTCAACGGTATCACTGGGCCACCCAGCAAATAGGAGGGGGGGGGGGTGGTTGTGGTTGAAGAAGAAAAAAACCACTCGGGATGAAAATATGAATACTCTCAGGGGCTGCCCGGTATTGGCGGGGTGGGTCCTGGCAGCGCCCACCCATCCCACCCATCCCTCTTCCCCTAATCCAAGCCCGATGACGATGCCTGCGGTTGATTTGCAATGCAAATGATACTCACCAGCAGCGGTGAATCAGGGCCAGGAGGTGGGGTGGAGGGGTGGCTGCCGTCTGTGTCCTTCGGCGAAGGACGATGCGCCGATAGAGGGAGGGGGAAAGAGAGGAAAGAGAAAGCATGAATAGGAAGCATTATGCAAAAAAAACGCACGCCTGTGTGAGTGTTCCGCTCACAAGCTTGCTTTGCTTCTTTCCGAGAATGTATCATCCCCCCCCCCCCTTCTCTTACCTCCAAAGGTGGCGGTGAAGGTATGACATCGGAAAATTGGAATACCTTCAAAGCTTTCCCTTCGCTCGCTCTTTTTCTTCTTCTTTCTCGTTCTCGCTCCTTTCGCTCAGAGGCGCTAGACAAACTGATACAATTTAATAAGAGCGCATGGCTAATCAGTACAGGTAGATATTTACGTAACCACTTTTCCGGTTCGCTACCGGCTCTCTCCACCCTCCTTCTCTCTCTTTTCCCCCCACCCCCCCGGCCCCCCTCAGGTAAACGTGTGCCCGTCTCTGTGGGGCTTGCCTGGATCAGGTTCGTTCTCTGCTGGCTTGCCTTGAGTGGCTGCTGGCCGGGATACCGGGTCAAGTGTTCTTTCGCTCCGGCAACAAGGCAACGGATCCAAGACAACTGACGAGAGGCTTCTGGGTGTGTGTTGGGTGGTGCGTGTTTTGTTCACCCGCTACCGGAAAATATTAAATCCCGATAGAGAGGGTTAGAGCAGCAAGCCTCTCGGCCCTAGGTCATCCGCACCGAAGCGATCATGGCAGCGATGGATGGCTTTGGTTTCCAATCCCTTCTCTTCTACAACAATTGAAAAAAAAGACTTTAACCTTTCAAAGCGGGAGGAGCAGCGGGAGGTGGGAAAGTAATGCCAGGAAGTCCTTCACCTCACCGCCTGATCAGTTACATTGAATTCGATGTTTCTGGTTGCTTTCTTTTTTTTTTTTTGCAAGCGTTGAAATGTTTAGCGAACGGGAAAACTGTTGGTCCAACAATCCAACGTGCACACAGTGCGCACTGTTGCTGGAAGATGGACACTTTTCATAAGTGCATTTGAACAGTATTAATTGAAAAACTCTACAAAGTGATATCCAAAGTGATGGCGTTGTCATCAGTTTTAGAACATTTTGTTTGGCATGTGTTCGGCAAAATTAGTTAAATCATTGAACAAAACAAGTTTCCAAATAGGGCGCACCTTTGTGGACCAAATTAGGAACTACAGATGTTAAGCACTGCAACAAGCATTGTTTATTTGTTCGACAGTTTTATGAATCGAATAAGTTGTCGTAATGATTAAGCTAAAACGTGATGAAAGCACGGCAATGAAAGCATCCTGACGCACCAAAGTGGGAGAGACGCATCATCTACGGTCGTTGGGGAGAGGTGGACACAGACATTTTAGATTTTTTTTACGTCCGACATCAATTGATGATGAAAGGATTGTCATCAAGTTACCTAAAGTAAGGGTAATCGGAAGACATGCATCATCCAGCCACTAGAGAATGCGCTGAAATGTGCCTTATTTGTTAATTTATTCAATAACTCGTCCGCTGTAAAGACTGGACGAGAGGAAGCTTTTAAACTAGTAACATTTTAATATAAGTATCAGTGAGTGTCCTTAAGTCCTTAAGGTTAATCCTTAAGTCACTGAAAGCCAAGCCCACAGTGGCCTTGACCGACAACGGTTGTTGAGCCAAAAGCAGAAGAAGCAGAAGAAGAAGGCTGCAAGGTCAAGGCCTTCAAACACAGTGGATCGTCAAAGTCTCTAGTCATTTTAAATAACAGTCCTAATGTTCTATTTGCTCGTCCTATAATGTAGTAGATGTGTAATCTAAAACCAAGCTGAGAATCTAATACAACATTAAGATCGTGCATGCTGTTTGTTATATTCAATTTACCTCCAAAAATGCTGTAGTCGAATAGGCTTTTGAGGTGCCACATATGGAGGTCGATAGCTTGTTGCCTTATTTCTGTCGTCTTTTTTTTAAATAATGGAGTCATCTACTACGTTTTCCACATTTCAGGTACTTTATGTTCATTCAGCGACAACTGAAATAAACGCGCTAAGAGAGGACCTAGTCTGTCACAGCCTTAGAGGCACAACAGTTTACCTAATAACTTGAAATACTATTTTAATACAGATATTTTATGGGTTTGCAAAGATTCAAAAGCTGAACTTTGACTTGGTGGAAAAATTGGCCTTAACGACCTATTAAGAAGTCCACCTAGCTTGCTGGGTTCGCAGAATTATCCAATAGGAAGTCCTAGGCTGTTGTTTTGTATGCTAGAGCATCGTTAGGTGTTAGTGTCCGATATTTCAAATAATTCCTCAGATTCTGCATTCAACGATGTGTTTGGAGCGGCGCTTTCAACTCCTAAATTCACAGCTGAACGAACCCTCGTTAAAATATGACCAAGAATTGCTTTAATAGGAAGCCAATGGCTGGTATTATTGAATCCGTTCGTAGCGGGAGCGTACGGCGCTCACATGAAATTCTAGGGATGGCAACACATTTCTTGAGCCCTGTCCTACAACGCCACGGTGAAAAACTGTAGCAACCATCTAGTACGTTAGGAAAATGATTGTCGGGACGTACGCCGGCGCTACGAACGGATTCAATAATACCCGCCAATATGATTGTCAATAGGAAGTGAAAAGCAATAGGTAATGTTAAAATACTGTAAACCTCTTCAATCTCCAACTCTTTCTGTATGTCTTGCTCTTAATAGTGCTCTTCTTTCCCACACTAGTTGTGCGTCTTATCCGAAAATTCAGCACACGTATTGCGCCTTTAAAATGATTTTTTTTTATGCATATGGCTTATTTGCTTATTTGAGACATCTATTTCTAATGAATGAATAAATGCAATTGGAAACCATCAAGCGTGGCCGCGGTGGTACAGCAAGTACACACTGCAGGTCAGATTATGAAACCCTGAGATCCTGGAACAAGAACAAAAACATTTGAAAACATTACCCAAAAACAAAGTGTGTTTTGCGACGTGTTCTATCCCTGTGCAGCCATTATGAACCGCTCAGATCTACAAAATTTGGAAGAAAATGATCATACGATCTGGCTTTCGTGTGGATTGTATCCTTGATGACGCAGTGGATGCTTTTCTCGACTGTGCCTTGCTAGCAGTAATCAGATGGCTGGACAAGACTTCGGCGTTGATTTTGCGACGTCCGATGAAATAGTGCCTAGAAGGAATCACAGAAGAATGTTTCAGGACGCTCATGAGCACCATAGTCATATCGGTCGTTGGACAAGCTGAAGAGAGTAAACACACTGGATAAGGTTCTGGAAAGATTCTTTTGCACATCTACAAGTATCTACGATTCTCGTGCACTAAGACATTGATGTATCAAAACAGTGCGTACAACCTTGTAGGGTTAATGCATCAATGGTAGAGCTCGCTAGTAAGAACACAAACAATGGAAGACTCGTTGGATTTTGAGTCAGATGAAGTCGTAATGCAAACCTGATGATTTGTGATGGTTTAAAAATTGAAATAAATAAATAATAAATAAATAAATATATCAAGTTCACAATAATATAATTTAGAGGTTGCGCTAGTGGGCAATCATTTGCTTTTTGAGTATGTTGAAAGGATTATTAATTATTGAAATTATCCATTACTATTCTGGCCAAAGAAAATATAAATAGTATTTTTTGTACATAAATGTTATTTAGTAGACAAAAATAACAAGAAAATTGTGGTTTTATCAGGCTTAAAGCCTAAGCTAAAAATAAATCAACTGTTTCCATAACTGTGCAATAATCGGCGAATTACCCTAGTAACTCAAGTGACGTCATAAAGAGTCTTTTTTTTTAATTTTTGTATATTTTCGTTCCCTTTTTGTGCACATATTGGACTTGACGAGTGTTTCTCAATTGATTTTGTATAAAAATAAGCAAATTACATAGAACCTTCGAAGCTGTAATTACGATACTAGACTCAGAGGGATTTCCATAAGCGGGGAGCCTGACTATAGGGCGAAAAAGCCCCCAACTCCATACCACTGCAATTGAAAAAAGGCGCCCCGTGTAGTAATATTGTTTAGCGTATAATTTGTTACTTAATTAATGAGGAGCGAAAGCAAACAAACCGAAAGTGTCGCCTACCAAAGCAAGCGTTCGTCACTTAATACGTCAGATTAAAAGGTAAAACCTTTTTTTGTTTTGGTTCTCTCTCTCTCTCTATCCTCTGTAATAATTAATTCGAGAAAGCCTCGTTTGCCTATTCGGTACGAAGAAGTCGTCAAAACTTCACTCCAACGCTCAAAGCGGATCAGAATCCCAAAAAAAAAAAAAAAAAAAAAAAACTTCAACAAGTGGGTTTGAGCGAACGATCTACTTATCATTATCAGTAAGCTTCACTTGGAGCTTTGTCAAGACGCCGGAGCAGTTGGTACTACACTGTCACTTGTAAAAACGCCTGTAAAAAGGAGAGGAAAAAAACACACAGAGGCGCCCACTGTACGTTTTGGGGTGTGCGCTTTTTGCCTTCCATTCCGGTAAGCCGAGACAGACACCAGTCCGTACAAATCCACTGTGTAATAGGAATAAAAAAAAACCTTCTGCATTCCAAACCGGAACGCCGTATCCGCCCGGTCGGTCGCTTTTTGCCTGTCGTGTAAAAAGTATTTACACAATATTTTCATTAGCCTGCACCGGAGGGAAGCGGTGCTGCTGGATGTACCGTCAAACACACACACACAAACACACACAGTTGTTGTGGGAGTACTGAGGCACCGCAAAACTTTTGCTGCGAATATTCGGACGGTACAGCAAACCGTTTGATATTATGAATAAAGAATGAGGGAAATAGGGCACACCACACACACGCACACAAAAAAACCATCCCACTGACGAGAGCATAAATTACACCATCGTGCCGCCTGACAATTTTCCTTCCTCTCTCTTTCTCTGTCACTTGCTTGCATGGAAATTTTTGAAGCTAAAAAAAACAGCCGCGTTATCGGAGCCAAAGATTTAAAGCGCAAAGCTCGGAAAGCGCGAATTAAATGGCGCAAGTAAATTACTGCTAAACGAAAGCGCTAGACACACACACACACAGGGTGTGCAAAACGGTCCCTTTACGGGCCCCTTAAACCTAAAACAACAGAGCCCAGTACCCAGCGATCGGTAGCAACCAGTAAGTTTGAATGTTTTTCTTCGGCGATAGTCGGATTTTGTTCGGGACACCTGGATGGCCGACAGGTTCCAGTCCATTTTCCAGCACGATTCCTATAAGCGAAACCCTTTGGCTGTTCGTTGGCCGGTTCCAGTGTGGTGCGCTTCGCTAGTCGGGAGCTTTCCACAACCAATTTTCTTCCAGGAACGGCCCCAAAAAAAACACACAAACAGACAGGGGTTTGAACGACCCCAAAATTAGCACAAAATCTTTACAAAGTTTAGAATTAAAATCAAACCAACCGTGTACACTCACCATCCTCGGTGTTGATTTCTTCCCGTTCCAGATGATCAAGATGATGGTGACCGTGGTAATCGTGTTCACCATCTGCTGGCTGCCGTTCAACTTCCTAATGGTAAGGAGAGGAACCGTTTCCGTTTCCGGCTCGCCATTGCAGCATTACACCTCTCTGTCTCTTCTCGCCCGCAGCTGATGAAGCTCCCGTCCTCGTGGGACCTGCTGCCGTACTTCTGGTTCGCCTTCCACTGGCTCGCGATGTCGCACAGCTGCTACAACCCGATCATCTACTGCTACATGAACGCCCGGTTCCGCAGCGGCTTCATCCTGGTGCTGCACGGTGTGCCCGGGCTGCAGCAGCTCTGCTGCTGCATCCGCCACACCCCGCCAGCGATCGCGCGCAACGTCGGCTCCAGCGTGGCCCTCGCCGGTGAGATGAATGGCCTGTACGGTGCGAGCGCACTGCGAAGAAAGGCGGGCGTGCGAGTTAGGTGCCACCCAGGACGACACTAATGCCCTGAAACATTTTCCCTGTTCTTATTTTGTGTTTTTGTTTTTTGTTCTAAAATTGTTCAGTTTTTTTACCTCCTGTTTTCCTGTTTCTGGGGGGGGGGCACATTTCCACCTTCCCACACTGAGTGTTTTTTTGTCTGTTTGTGTGAGAAGGTGTAGTGTGCAATTTGTTCTTCGTGTGCTGTTAGGATGTTTCACAAAGCCCCTTTTTCGGTGTGGGCCGCTTTAGATTCTGCTGTAACGCGCGCGCACACACACACACACGCACGGGCTTTTCTATCTGCTAATGTGTTTGCTTGTTGTTCTATCAGGTTAATTTCGAACGCACCTACAGGCACTGTTAACTAAACCTCGAACACGTTTCACACACATCGCTGCATCGCTTTTAACACACAAACAACACACACACACACGTGGAGTTTCCCGCGCACGTTCGCGGAAAATTCAGGGGGGAAAATCGTGCGCGACCGGCGCTGGAAAAAAGTTGCGATCTGTTCGGCAGGCAACTGTCACAAACAAAATGACAGCTTTTGGTTCTGTCAACCGAGCGTTTCATTTGGCTAAGCTGAGCTAAATTGGGCCACGGACCGCACTCACAGGGCTGGCTATGCGGAGCGAGTTTGGAGGCTTGCAGGGTTTTGCCAGGAGTTCTCATAGCAGTGGGACACTTTATTGACTCCTTCTTACTTGAAATGAACTTAATGTAATGAGAATTGGACTCCATAGCACCCTTGTTGGACAAATCCAATCGGAATTTGCAAGGAAACTGTCCAAAAGGGTGCCTTAGAGAGAGTCCAATTTCCAACTCCAATGAAGTTCCCGAGAGTCCAATGAAGTTCACTTCCAATATGAAAGAGTCAAGTAAGTGTCCGAAAACTATGAGAACCCCTGGAAAACCCTGTATAACTTTTGAGTGCAATCGAATCACGATCTAATATTCTAATGAAAGTTAAAATAACTTATCTAGTTTCTATGTCTGTGCACAAATCGTTTCCACTCTTAATCAAAAACGATTAAGAGTGGAAAAATATAAACATAAAAACATGTTATAGCTTTTCAAATTGGTGACGATTTTTTGAAGAAAAAAAAAAGGAATCCAAAACGAAAAAACACTTTTCTCAGTAGTTGAGACAGTTTTCACGGCAAAATTGGGTCTTCAGATTTTTAGAACTACAGGTGGTCCCCGAGATACACGGTACCTCTTATACGCGGATTCGGAGATACGCGGTTTTCAAAATTTGACAGTTCTTTGAGCAAATTGTACTCATTTGACACATCCATTGTGAAATACCAAATAATTTCCGTATTGATCAAATGTAAAATACCATTTAAAAAGGTTTAAAACTGTTCAATTCATTAGAAACATATCAAATAATTAATTTGGTGGCTAAAACCACCTCCTACTTGCAAAATTGCACGAATATTAGTGATATTTTGGCTGGAAATCACGAGATTCGACTTACGCGGAAATTCGAGATACGCGGTATTTTGCGGCCGTTTTCGGTCCCCAATAACCGTGTATCTCGGGGACCACCTGTACATACATACTACACGGCTAGCATACATTTTTCCGAATTTTTCAAAGGGTACAGCAATTATCCACAGTACGCGATACTCGATGTACCCGAATTCGCTGTACGCGAGTCCTCTAAATTTGACAGCTTCATGTGTTTTTGCAAATATTTTATTTCTTTGTTCTTAAAGCATTTTGCATTAAATGTGTGCAAAAGATACCTGTTTTACAACAAAAAACTTTAATGCAAAACTTTGTGGCGATATTTTTCAACCCTCGAAACAGCAGTGTAAACTATTTTTCCAAAAGAATACCCAACTGACATTTTCGAGCACGAATAATCGGGAATTCGAGCAAATTCCCTTAAACTGGAGCCTTAAACTTTCCTTAAACTGCACTAGTTTAAGAGAATTTGGAAAAAGTCCAGTAATATCAACTGTGATGCGGTTTTTTCGTTGCTTTCTTCTAGATTCGATCAGAAACGATGTTTCCTATCGTTATAGTTGGTCATGTACCCATTTTATACTTAAATAATACCCATTTTTATAGAATAACGTCACATAAAATTAGCTTTTGTTTTTCATCAAAAAACCATAGTCATGAATGAAAAATGAGCTCGACGGCATCGTCCATCGATAGAGGAACGTCTAATTTACGATCACACCAAATTTTGGCGCTTTCAACACACTTGATCACACACAAATCCACAATTTCAGGCATATCGAGTACTAATCGAGCAGATATGGAAAAACAATTTCGAGCAAATGTCACTTGGGGGGACTTGACTTCGCCCGGATAAGCGAATAACACGGATAATGAGTCAATTGATATATTTTATAACCAATTCCAGGTTATTTTTTGGAAATTTTCCTTATTTTTTGATAAAAATAACCCAGTTTTTAATAACTTCATGTTTTTCGAAAGAGAATTTTTGAAATTTGCCATGAATTATAGTGTTTTTTGTTATGACAATGTGCTCTTATAACCGCTTTCTCAAATATCCTCCTCATATCCCAATATCACTTTTGTATTGAACTGTCATTTTTCAACAACGGATAAACGTTTAGGGGCGCCACAAAAGTGGTCCCTAATTTTTTAAAGAGACACGCAACACGCTTTGCGAACTACGTTTTTGGTAGAATTCGATTTATTTTTTTCTTTTAAGCCGCGGAACGGTGAGTTCGGGAGAGACGCGAAAATTAGTGTTGTTCGTTCGAGAGTTGCCGGAGAAGAAGTGTTGGGTAAGCCGGACGGATATGCGCGTGTCGATGTGGAAACGTTTAGGACGAGAGAGAGCGTGTATGGAGCAAGCCACCGTTTTTATAGCTGCGGTGCAGCATGCTACCACTGTTTGTCCTGCTCTAGCTTTGTGTGCAGTCCCTGCCTAACTAGCCCGTTAAACATTTTCTGTCTGTAGTTCTAGGTGTGCGCACCAGATGGCGCTCTGGTCGCTACAGGATTCCCCCTCCTAGAGCGGTGTTACTGGTATCGTAGAGGAAGGCGAGTTTCCGTTGAGCCCTGGTAACACCGGTCGATACGATCGATTCCATATGTCGTAGGATAGGTGGTGGTGGGGTGCAGCTGGCGGTTGGTGCAGCTGGCGGTCGATGCTGCTGGCGGTCGACGTAGCTGCAGGTAGCGACGGTGCATGCGAAATCGATTAAGTGCACTTTCGGGCTTTCGGCGTTCAGGTCGGTGTCGACGGCGGAGACATCGAAGTCGTGTTTTGCCGGCTCGTCAACGGTTGTTCGGGCGATGGCAGTTGGAACATCGGAGTTATGTGCGCGTCCGGTCATCGGCGGGCGATCGAGTGACGGTGTCACGAGGCCGATATGGTCGTGGTCGTTCGTTGCTTGGGTTGGTTTCAGGCGGTTGACGGAGATTAGCGTAGCTGTCCGTTACAAAGATCTGAAACGACTTCGAAAATTTGTGTAAGTGCTTGGTATGAAGCGTGATACGTTTGTTGCGGCGACGGTCGAATGGTATGTTGCTATGGGCGAGCAACTGTTCCAATCGGTCAAAGTACCAGACGGTGTCCTGTAGGAACGTTGAAACAAGTGTCGATACGTTTCGGTTTGATATCGTTCGGGTCAGCAGGTAAGCAGATTGGTGCTGGTCGGTAGCGGTTACCCTGGCTGAGCGAAAAAGTACCCGATGATGTCTGGGCAAGTGGATAAGCAGGAAAGCAGACGAATCCTGTTCCCCCTTACGGTCCTGCCAAACGAATCGTAGTGTCATCGGTTGGGCGAAGTATCTCGCTTTAGGGTTCGAGTAGCGGTCGATGTGGGGATTTTGCTTCGAGGTCGGCATACGTAACGTGTAGCGTTTTCGGTCGGGCCGCTGTGCGGCAGATTCGGTATCGATTCGATTAATCGCTTAGGTGTCGGCATCGGTAGCGACGAAGAAACGTGGCAAGGCGATCATTTTCCGTTGATACTAATCGTCGAGAGTTTTCGATGGTTCGTGGTGAGGAAGTCGATTGCGTACTGCCTCGTTGCGGTCCATGGTGGCACGAGCAAAGAGACCGGCAGTTAACGCCTCCTGACCGAATAGGTAGTGGTCGGTAGGTTGTTCGAAAGCTAATAGAAAGCTTGAGTGCCTGGCGCGGACTGGAAGGTAGTCGTCTTCGGCGGTCCGGATGCGAGGTCGGTTATCAGTCGATTGCGAGGTACCGCATGGTCGGCGGTCGGCGGCGGTTTTCCCGTTGGGGTAGCACATAATTTTTTTATCGCTGCAGAATGTTCGCAGTTAGTCGTAAAAGGGTGGATCTTACCTTAATAGCACGATGATGATGACGTATGATCGTTGTCGTGGTGACGGCATGCGTAGTGGCGTCTTCGCGGGGCCTGCTGTCAGCGGCCCTCCCGGTCGGGTAGATCCACGCGAACACGATGATGGCGGCAGCGGCTCTCTCGTCTGTGGTGTTAAACGGTGATGATGATGCAAACACTCCTGGTTCTCTCCACGTTCATGCACGGGTAGAGGTGAGAACGATGAAGTGCGTCGGTTCGCATGATGGTGTGCGTCGTCCTTTTTCGCGAGCAGCAAATGGTGTCTTCACACATACGGCGGAATTGTGTAGACAAAATGGCGGCGTCGTCTTTCTTGTCGGCTGGATCCAAGCGGGTTCGCCTTTGAGCGAAAAAATCGTGATGGCGGCGATGTGTCACTACTGCTACGGCTGGATAATTTGCGTGCGCAACTCGACGTAGGTGTCTTCCTTCTTGTTCGCACTCGTAGATGGAAGCGCACACAAACGGAAAATTCCCAGTAGCACGAGGTGTAGGAACAGCTTGCGAGGCGGTGATCGGCGTCGAGGAGACCACCAGCGGAGATTGTCGTCGATCCGCTTCCAGGAATTGCGTCGATTGCGTCAGCTGTCGAAAGCTCGGTGGAAAATTTCTGCTGCGCCGATGATGGTGTGTGTGCGCTTGTCTCGCTTCGAGGCGGCGCGCGTGTGTGCGGGGGGTTCTTTTGTTCGCTGAATGCAGGAACGCTCCGTGTAGCTACGGGCGCACTAACACGGCGTTGCTGCGTTTTTTCGTCGGCCCGCACTCAACGTCCTGTGAATGATGAAAGGGCGCTCGTTGCGCACTTTGCAGGGAAAGGGGGGAGGAGGCCAGCCGCGTTGCCGGTACCTCTAACGCTGGTAGCACTCCCGGTCGTAGGCACACACACACACGCGTTGTCTTCTCTGCGTCGATCTCCGATGCCGGTGGCACGTTTTAACACGTTCAACGCGGTACAAGTTTGCGATGCGTTGTACACACACCCACTCACGTACGAATTCGCGGCGTCGGTTGCGGATCACGTCGGGGTCACCAGTTTTAGGGGCGCCACAAAAGTGGTCCCTAATTTTTTAAAGAGACACGCAACACGCTTTGCGAACTACGTTTTTGGTAGAATTCGATTTATTTTTTTCTTTTAAGCCGCGGAACGGTGAGTTCGGGAGAGACGCGAAAATTAGTGTTGTTCGTTCGAGAGTTGCCGGAGAAGAAGTGTTGGGTAAGCCGGACGGATATGCGCGTGTCGATGTGGAAACGTTTAGGACGAGAGAGAGCGTGTATGGAGCAAGCCACCGTTTTTATAGCTGCGGTGCAGCATGCTACCACTGTTTGTCCTGCTCTAGCTTTGTGTGCAGTCCCTGCCTAACTAGCCCGTTAAACATTTTCTGTCTGTAGTTCTAGGTGTGCGCACCAGATGGCGCTCTGGTCGCTACAGGATTCCCCCTCCTAGAGCGGTGTTACTGGTATCGTAGAGGAAGGCGAGTTTCCGTTGAGCCCTGGTAACACCGGTCGATACGATCGATTCCATATGTCGTAGGATAGGTGGTGGTGGGGTGCAGCTGGCGGTTGGTGCAGCTGGCGGTCGATGCTGCTGGCGGTCGACGTAGCTGCAGGTAGCGACGGTGCATGCGAAATCGATTAAGTGCACTTTCGGGCTTTCGGCGTTCAGGTCGGTGTCGACGGCGGAGACATCGAAGTCGTGTTTTGCCGGCTCGTCAACGGTTGTTCGGGCGATGGCAGTTGGAACATCGGAGTTATGTGCGCGTCCGGTCATCGGCGGGCGATCGAGTGACGGTGTCACGAGGCCGATATGGTCGTGGTCGTTCGTTGCTTGGGTTGGTTTCAGGCGGTTGACGGAGATTAGCGTAGCTGTCCGTTACAAAGATCTGAAACGACTTCGAAAATTTGTGTAAGTGCTTGGTATGAAGCGTGATACGTTTGTTGCGGCGACGGTCGAATGGTATGTTGCTATGGGCGAGCAACTGTTCCAATCGGTCAAAGTACCAGACGGTGTCCTGTAGGAACGTTGAAACAAGTGTCGATACGTTTCGGTTTGATATCGTTCGGGTCAGCAGGTAAGCAGATTGGTGCTGGTCGGTAGCGGTTACCCTGGCTGAGCGAAAAAGTACCCGATGATGTCTGGGCAAGTGGATAAGCAGGAAAGCAGACGAATCCTGTTCCCCCTTACGGTCCTGCCAAACGAATCGTAGTGTCATCGGTTGGGCGAAGTATCTCGCTTTAGGGTTCGAGTAGCGGTCGATGTGGGGATTTTGCTTCGAGGTCGGCATACGTAACGTGTAGCGTTTTCGGTCGGGCCGCTGTGCGGCAGATTCGGTATCGATTCGATTAATCGCTTAGGTGTCGGCATCGGTAGCGACGAAGAAACGTGGCAAGGCGATCATTTTCCGTTGATACTAATCGTCGAGAGTTTTCGATGGTTCGTGGTGAGGAAGTCGATTGCGTACTGCCTCGTTGCGGTCCATGGTGGCACGAGCAAAGAGACCGGCAGTTAACGCCTCCTGACCGAATAGGTAGTGGTCGGTAGGTTGTTCGAAAGCTAATAGAAAGCTTGAGTGCCTGGCGCGGACTGGAAGGTAGTCGTCTTCGGCGGTCCGGATGCGAGGTCGGTTATCAGTCGATTGCGAGGTACCGCATGGTCGGCGGTCGGCGGCGGTTTTCCCGTTGGGGTAGCACATAATTTTTTTATCGCTGCAGAATGTTCGCAGTTAGTCGTAAAAGGGTGGATCTTACCTTAATAGCACGATGATGATGACGTATGATCGTTGTCGTGGTGACGGCATGCGTAGTGGCGTCTTCGCGGGGCCTGCTGTCAGCGGCCCTCCCGGTCGGGTAGATCCACGCGAACACGATGATGGCGGCAGCGGCTCTCTCGTCTGTGGTGTTAAACGGTGATGATGATGCAAACACTCCTGGTTCTCTCCACGTTCATGCACGGGTAGAGGTGAGAACGATGAAGTGCGTCGGTTCGCATGATGGTGTGCGTCGTCCTTTTTCGCGAGCAGCAAATGGTGTCTTCACACATACGGCGGAATTGTGTAGACAAAATGGCGGCGTCGTCTTTCTTGTCGGCTGGATCCAAGCGGGTTCGCCTTTGAGCGAAAAAAATCGTGATGGCGGCGATGTGTCACTACTGCTACGGCTGGATAATTTGCGTGCGCAACTCGACGTAGGTGTCTTCCTTCTTGTTCGCACTCGTAGATGGAAGCGCACACAAACGGAAAATTCCCAGTAGCACGAGGTGTAGGAACAGCTTGCGAGGCGGTGATCGGCGTCGAGGAGACCACCAGCGGAGATTGTCGTCGATCCGCTTCCAGGAATTGCGTCGATTGCGTCAGCTGTCGAAAGCTCGGTGGAAAATTTCTGCTGCGCCGATGATGGTGTGTGTGCGCTTGTCTCGCTTCGAGGCGGCGCGCGTGTGTGCGGGGGGTTCTTTTGTTCGCTGAATGCAGGAACGCTCCGTGTAGCTACGGGCGCACTAACACGGCGTTGCTGCGTTTTTTCGTCGGCCCGCACTCAACGTCCTGTGAATGATGAAAGGGCGCTCGTTGCGCACTTTGCAGGGAAAGGGGGGAGGAGGCCAGCCGCGTTGCCGGTACCTCTAACGCTGGTAGCACTCCCGGTCGTAGGCACACACACACACGCGTTGTCTTCTCTGCGTCGATCTCCGATGCCGGTGGCACGTTTTAACACGTTCAACGCGGTACAAGTTTGCGATGCGTTGTACACACACCCACTCACGTACGAATTCGCGGCGTCGGTTGCGGATCACGTCGGGGTCACCAGTTTTAGGGGCGCCACAAAAGTGGTCCCTAATTTTTTAAAGAGACACGCAACACGCTTTGCGAACTACGTTTTTGGTAGAATTCGATTTATTTTTTTCTTTTAAGCCGCGGAACGGTGAGTTCGGGAGAGACGCGAAAATTAGTGTTGTTCGTTCGAGAGTTGCCGGAGAAGAAGTGTTGGGTAAGCCGGACGGATATGCGCGTGTCGATGTGGAAACGTTTAGGACGAGAGAGCGTGTATGGAGCAAGCCACCGTTTTTATAGCTGCGGTGCAGCATGCTACCACTGTTTGTCCTGCTCTAGCTTTGTGTGCAGTCCCTGCCTAACTAGCCCGTTAAACATTTTCTGTCTGTAGTTCTAGGTGTGCGCACCAGATGGCGCTCTGGTCGCTACAAACGGATATCCGGATCAAAGGTACCCGGATAAACGGCGCTCCACTGTAATTAAAAGAAGAAAGGGGTGTCCATTTGAATAAAAACCGTTACATTATGGTCCTGATAGAACGACGCCGAATAAAACCAAATTCACACACAATATTTAAATTCAGTCTCTTTTCAGTGTAAAAAGTCAGTATAATTTATAGACAGAGGTGATTTTATGAACACATTTGTCCCATTAACGCATTTAAAGAAATTACGATTACAGGTGTGTGCTGTAACGGTTTTTATTCAAATGAAAACGCTTTTGCCTTTTTGGTTACTTTTGAAAAGTTTCTGTAAAATTTATGTTAGACGTGTAATTTACGGTTCCTAAACCCCATTAGAGTAATTTTGCTGTGCAAATTTTGTGAATCGTTTAAAAATATGTTTTTAAAGTTTTGTATTAAGAAAAATCCTGACCATTTTCTATTTTTTTGATAACTTCAAAACTATTAGGAGTTGAAACGATTTATGAAACAAAAATTAAAACTAGATAAGTTTTGTAATTTTCATCAGAATATTGCAACTGTATTGGAAAATGCATTCAAACGTTATAGGTCTCCCAAGACGCTTGCTACTCGTGTATAATCCGATCGCCAAGGATAGGGGTATTGCAAAAATTAATTCTAAAAAAACAGGTTTATTACACTCAAAAACAAATCAACAACAACTGCTTTCAGAAATAGACGGCTGTAGCAGTACACACAGATGACAAATTTAAAGTCAATCGGATTCCTAGAATCGGATAAGAAAGCAATCAAACCCGATTTGGCTATCCCAAGTTGCTTGGGATAGGGTTGATCCGTTCCTTCAGATCTTTTTGGCTATCGAACAGAAGCGCAAAGTTGCCCTTTCTCGGCTGTACACCCAAGTACATGGAATTGATTTTACGGAGCAAATAGAACGATTTTGTTTAAAAAAAAACTTTATTTTTAATTACCAGTTCTGCCTAGACGGTGCGAACGGTTTCGATTACACTCTGTACAGAACAATTTTCCTCATTTAATTCTACATTAAAACCCAATTTTTGGGAGAAGAAATTTGTATTTTCGAATTTAAAAAACACTCCAAAGAACTGATAAAAAGTCCATCAACCAATTTTTGATTCCGTTTGTGAAAGGAATCATTTTAACAATTCACAATAATTTATCTCTTAATTGGTTGTGACGACACTGTGGTCTACCGTGCGATTTTGGCCGCTACACTCTCATGCAACGTTTCTTGACGCTTTATTGTCACTTTACTATTGGAGTTTTAACTGTTTTTTTAATACAGTATTTTATTAAATTTCTAACTTGAAATGATTTACCCAAACGTGTAAATCGAAACGATAGCGAAACGTAGCAGAGAGATTGTAACCGAACGAACGACATTCTCCTCAAAGGATTGATATTTATTGTTAAATATGGTTGCCTTTTTTATAACACAAACAACACAATTCCACCAATTGCAGCAGAAACGGAAGAGAAAAGATGATTTCGCAACGAGCCAGCATTTAAATGCGAACCAACCATGCACGGCTAGCGATGGATAGTGCTTCGGAAGCGTTGACCCCGACATGCGGATAACGGCGAGCATTTTAATTATTTAAATTAGAGGAGCACAAAAACCAAATCCACATACATTCCCATCAACTGCTTCACTGTCACTAAACTGTCAAAACGTAATTAAACACACAACTGCTCCATTAGATTTGCTTTGCTTCTGCTTTGTAACAGGCTCCAAGGCTCTATAGAGACATCGTTTGGAACTGAAAGATTGCTAGGTTGCCTACGTAGCGGCGCTGAATGATGCATCCGAGCCAGTGGCGGATTTAACGGTACGCGGACTGAGCGGCCGCGGGGGGCCCCGTCAATGTAGGGGCCCCGTGTATGGTAATTCCAGCATATAGAACAGTGTGTACAGTATTCTCAGCAAGAGCTAGATAGGGGCCCCATGGATGAAGGGGCTCATAAACTATAGGGGCCCAGAACAGGGATTCTGAGCACCCCCCCCCAGCAAACCATGAAATTGTGTTTGATTAAAACCTAATGCAACTATATGCACCCCCCCCCCCCGCTCGACACCAACCGGGGGCCTCCACTCCTTTTAACGCTTAGGGCCTCCAACACCCTAAATCCGCCACTGATCCGAGCGTCTCCCTGGAGCAGATTAAACAACGTGTGAATAAATGAAGAAATGAATCTAACCACAGCGCACAAGAAACGACACTCCACACTACGTCAAGTACAACGGATTCTTTAAATCGCATTTTAAACGTTAGGTTCACCGGCAAAACCAATCCCCTTTTTCACTGGACTAATGTGAGGACCGCGTTTAACTATGCTGCTGCTAACTATGCTCAACTATGCTGAACTATCCATCGCTACCCAAGCATGGTCCGTTCGAACATATCAGCTACCGGTCGGTGGCTGTACGCGTTGCCCATTCCACAACATCACCAGACATCAAGAGTTCGCTCTTGTGATGTTGTTGATGGGTAAAAAAAACTAAACTAAATTAAAACCGCGTTCTCAGATTGCGGTTGGCTGCCAGCGGAAGAAAGTCCTCCACGGTTTCGTCGTTGGTAACACATCATTCAAACCACCAGCGCTTGGGCAGGGACCGGATGTTGAGGGCGCAATTCATTTCGTTGCGGAAACAGTGTTCCCTTCCCGATTTGAAACGCGTGCCCCATTGGTCTCGGTTGCACTGGTGCCCAAATCGCCCCGGCGATCGTTGGTCGCCGCGGTGTCCCTGCTGAAGAATGCAGCGAAAGCGATCCGTGCGCTAAAAATAGAGAATAACGATAAAAAGCGGATCGTAAAGGGTTACGCTTCCACCACTACTACACCTTACCACGTAACTGCTGCCTGATGCTTGAGACGATCGTGTCAACCTAGGGGGAGGTGAGGAGTGTTTACATTTGGTCTCCGACCGACCCCGCCCGACCGGAAGCATCGAGTGTTCCGTAGCGTCGAATGTCTGCCGCTTTGCTGTGTGTGGGGTTTCTACCCTTCTATGCGCTCGCTCTGTGTGTGACATTGTTTCGTTGTTGTTTAGATTGTAGCTTCTGCAATATAGATAGAAATAGAAATAGTTTTTTTACTTTTAAATCAAACCCGTCCCACAAGTTTAAATGACACGATTTTCTAATGTTATTTTTTGTTTCTCTCTTTGTGCGTGTGTTTTCGATTCCATCCTTCTTCTTCTTCTTCTTCGTCGGCTTCTTCCAACGCGATCGAAATCAACGCCACACTCGGGGGTACAATGCGCAGGAATCGATGAAGTATCGCATCTGCATCGAGTTAACACATGCACCACATACATAAGCACCAGAAGGAAACCGACCCACAATGTGCAGGTAAAGGAAAACAAAAAAAAAAACACGCGTTTCGGTCACAATTGAGACACAGTGAGGTGTTTCGTAGCAAATGTAGCCTTCTTTGCATGTCCTTTTAATGCATCGCTTAACGTAATTTACGTAAAGGCATTTGTTTTACAATATTTATAATAATAATAATAATTAATACAGGAACTGTTCCGTTGAGCGCAAAATGTTTTGTCTCACATTTTTATCACATTTTTACGTTTTTTTATGTATAAAAAATAGTAACACTGTTAACTAACGTTGTTTGTACTCACTGCAATAATTTATCTTACTGGTAAATTGAGAATGTAGCATGGTTTTAAGGCACGAGGTGCACAGTTTTGTACAATACTGTTTTTCGTTTCTATCGCAGCATGCATGTCCCTTATTAAGTGTCAAATTGCCCAATAGCCAATTGGCCTGCACAGCCTTCAACTAATGGAGGATAAAAATCCAATAGGAGTATGCCAAATTCGACAAATTATTTTTGTTTTGGAACGTAATAAGAACGCAATTGATATGAATTCATGGCTTCAACAAGACTCGATGATAACGGTAACAATTAATAATGCTAAAAATATTTGTACAATAGCAATGCAATGGCTGCTAGGTGAACTGTATGTGTTTCCGTTTCGCTTTTGCAAACAATTTGTGTAATTTAACCATTTTTTGTCTAATATTTTCAATTTCGCTAAATATTGCAACTATTTCCCATCTCAAATTACATCCTAATACCCAAAATTACACCCTGCTTGGTCCACGTACAACCAACTAACGCAACGAAAGTAAGAGATTAACATTATTGCGAATCCCAAAACACAGGTCCAGTCGACCGAGACGTCGCTGTTGCGGTGATACCAGCAGAGCTACGACTAGAGCGGACCGTACACCGGCGGTGCGGCCGGTGGCAAGCGGACCCAGTTCCAGTGTCGGCCAGCAAACGGGGGCGGCGGCGTGCGGGGATGCGCCAGCGACGGTGCCGGGCGGCGGAAGCGACCGTGTGCGCCGAACGGGTGCGACCACCACCAGCAGGAGCGCATCGAGCTGATCATTCTGGAGACGAACGAGGAGACGACGGTGGCAGCTTCGGACGAGGTGCGGACGACGGCACTGCAGCAGCAGGTATCAGCGGACGAAGATGGTGGTGGTGGTGATGAGGCAACCGTTGCACCCAGTAGCAATGGCGTTGGCGAGTAAGATTAGGACGGCGCTAAATAGGAGAAGAAAGGGGGGAGAAAACAACCATTTTAGCACTTGCGCAACCATTTTTCCCGCGAAAAAAAAACAAGAATAAAATAAAAGAAAAACATTTGGGTCAGGGGTTTGGGGCTATATAGCTGTAGGGGGAGCTGAAGGGAGCAGAAATCAATTTAAATATATTCACCTTCACACGCTGTTGTGCTGCGTTGGCTGCTGCGACGACGACGAGTTTTTGACGCTCCAAATTCCTGCTCCTCCAAATCCAATTCATCCGTCCGCATCCAGTCGCATCCAACCATGAATCATTGGCGCCGTACTACCCATCCTTCCAAACCACACAGACACTACTAGATTGGTTACTGGAAAGCCCTGTCGCCCCGGTTAAAAAGGACAAGCCCCAATCAATCAATGGCCCACGACGTGTGAGCGCGCGTGTGTTATTTCCTTATCCTTCGGCCGGCACACCGACACCCGAAGTAAGAACGGAATTTAAAAAAAAAGTAAATAAAAAGCAAACTCGACCCATCACACATCGATAAAATGGAAACAGTGGTTGTGGGGGTCGCCCGTAGGTGAGATGGATGAAACGTGTTTTTCGGTGTAGCTGGTTTGTTAGGCCACCCGTAGGAAAATGTAATTAAAGCCAGAATGGCAGCGAGCAAATACTGATTGTCCTACCGCCCATCCACTCTCACCCATCGCCCTCTTCTCTACACGAGCCATTTTGTGTTGTTGTTTCGGTTTTCAAACAGCGCTACAGCGCTCCGGCGGCAAAGCGTTTGCTCCCGCAGGCGAGCGAATGATAAATCCTGTTACTAAGATAGTGTAGGCATAAGTAGTGAGAAACAAAAACAAAAAAAAACCGTGTCCCCAATATATGAGCGATTCGATCTATCCTGCAGCTGCTACACCCCACCCCCGTAGCCCCAGTCACGAACCCAAATGAGCACGCATTCTAGTTGGAATTCAAATTGGAATGCCCGCACAAAGTGCGCTCATCCGAAAATTTGGGCACGGGGGAAAACAGATACCTATATACCATCTATATATACATATATATATACTATTCATATTGGCGGTGTAAGTGTGTTTAAAAAAACCCCAACCAACAGCAACAGTACGAACCCGGAGGAATGTAACATTATATGGAACTAATAAAATTATTTTATATGTCTCTCTATCGAACAATTTGCTCTACCTGGCGAGGCAACATGTGTTTTAGTTCATCAGTAATAAATAATGCGAGTGGTCGCTTGTCTAAGTATAAAACAATAATAAGTTAATCTGCCGCCCAAACGCTACCTAAAGCGTTCGTGGAAAATGTTTCTACTCTAACTCTAATGTTTATTATTGTAACAACACCCCCGGATGTTCGATAACATCCCCTACGGTTTCGATTGTCCCTCGTCCTCTGCCTCACTTTCCTCCTCGTCGGAGGGCGGCGGCAGCGGCAGCACAACTTCAATTTCGCGTCGCGTAGGCGGCGGTGCTAAAACAAAGCAGTCAAGCAAAGGTTAATCATTGAGCGGTAAACAACATCACCTTTTTTCACTTACGGCTGCGGGAGAGCAAGCGTTTGCGGGCGAGCTCCGCTTGAAACCGTTGCTTTGCCGACAGTGGGGGTAGGCGGCGCGCGCGCCCATTCCACGGTACGCGCCCCGCCTCCGACAGCTGTATCGGGCCGGCCGGTTGGTTCGCTGGAATGGCAATTGCATTACTCTCCGGGCATTAACGTTTACTACCAGGTGTACGATTAACGGCGAGCAAACGGTGATACTTACCATCGCTGCTAGCAAAAGCCAACGACATGAACGGATCCTGTTTGGCTGCCAACGGGAAACTCGTCTTAGGCGCTGATGGCGGAACGTGGAGTTTCATCGGTTCCCCCTCAGATTCCGAGTCCGAATCCGCATCGTAGACTGCTTCATGACAGGCTAAAAAGTGAACGTTAGAAGAGTAAGCATTGAATTGTATTAAGCTTTCGTTATGGGGTTATAAATGTTCATTCGCTGTTACACTGCCAAAGCTAACGGTTAGTAGTACGTTAGAAGTAGTATAAAATTCAAAATATATATTTAGGTATAAATTTCAACATGACTTTGCATGTAACGGCGAGCAAACGGTGATACTTACCATCACTGCTAGCAAAAGCCAACGACATGACCGGATCCTGTTTGGCTGCCAACGGGAAACTCGTCTTCAGCGACGATGGCGGAACGTGGAGTTTCATCGGTTCCCCCTCAGATTCCGAGTCCGAATCCGCATCGTAGACTGCTTCATGACAGGCTAAAAAGTGAACGTTAGAAGAGTAAGCATTGAATTGTATTAAGCTTTCGTTATGGGGTTATAAATGTTCATTCGCTGTTACACTGCCAAAGCTAACGGTTAGTAGTACGTTAGAAGTAGTATAAAATTCAAAATATATATTTAGGTATAAATTTCAACATGACTTTGCATGTAACGGCGAGCAAACGGTGATACTTACCATCACTGCTAGCAAAAAGCCAACGACATGACCGGATCCTGTTCGGCTGCCAACGGGAAACTCGTCTTAGGCGCCGATGGCGGAACGTGGAGTTTCATCGGTTCCCCCTCAGATTCCGAGTCCGAATCCGCAACGTAGACTGCTTCATGACAGGCTAAAAAGTGAACAATTCAAGCAAATGGCGTCGGTTACCATGGTTACCACACAGTAGTGCGCTACCTCCCCTGCCTGTCAAAAACGAGGCGAACGGGGCTGGATTTTTTTTCCTTTTCATCAACTGTTACTTACGATCCATGCTGATACCTGCTGATGGCGTACCGCTCGTCGATGGCACCGGCGATCGCGAATCCAAACTCGTCCCCAGCGTTGGCAACTGCACCGCCGTCCCCGACGGCTGCGAACCGTCGTTTTGCTGCCCCGGCGCGTTTATTTCCCTATCGCCCTGTGCCGGCCGGCGAAACGTCGCGCGCGAGCTGTGGTGGGACTTGTTCGGCATTTTCAGGCTCGATTTTTGTTCCCCGTCGTACAGAAAGAGCAAAAATCTGCAAATGTCACGGATACACGGAAATGCAGCGCGCAATGGGAGTGTATTGGAATTCAAAACCAGATAAGCAAAGAGTTTGCGAGCATCACCTGTCGTGGTCGTGGAGCAACAGTTGTCGCTGGTGGAACCCACTACCGGTCCCGATACGATGCAATTTGACTCGCGCTAGTTGGAAAACGTTCGGCAAACGCGAAGCTGTGCGCCCAAGAACTGAGGGGACAAAAAGATAGAGCGCACACACGCAGATTCTAACCGTCCCGTAATTTAGCGACACTTGCTAGTTTCTTCCACACAATGGCGTCACTTGGGTCACTCGTATCTTCTACTTTGCACACTAGCACCAGCACCAGACAGAACACGACCGTACTAGTCGAGCAGCGAACAGAAAGTGACCAAGCACGGGAACCAAAAACGCACCGACGGTGAACATTTTTCAACTGTAATTCAAAGCCTGCTGCGATGCAACAATCCTTCAAAACCAAGGAGTTATAAATGACAAGGTGAAGTTGTTCAGAGCAAAATGACATTTCTCGACTTGACATTTCTCTTCTGGGGCTCCGGCAAGCAGAGTGGCCAGATTATTTTTGCGGTTTTCGGTAGGTGCATCAAAATTTTATCGGTAGTTTTCGGTAGGAGTTTAAGATTTTTCGGTAGGCTTTGAAGTGTTGAGCGGGCGCGAATTTCGCGGTACCGCGACGATCTCGGTTCGTCTATTTCCAGCCTTACAATTATTCTACACACACATTGCACTGCGTTTGTTGTATGGCTGGAAATAGACGAACTGAGATCATCGCGGTACCGCGAAAATCGCGTATGACTTGAGCTGTCAATTCTGTTATAACATCTGAGGCTGGAAATAGACGAACCGAGTTCGTCGCGGTACCGCGAAATTCGCGCCTTGTTTATGACAGTTGTAGAACAGTAGAGATGTCAAATCTTCCGCGCCTCCAATCGCGCCTGCTGTTTCGCAGAGATACCCAACTTCGGTATTGCTGAGATTTTCGCGGTAGCGCGAACCGATTATTTTTTCTGGCGGATTTGTGTGAAAACTCGTGTCGAGAAATGAGTTTTGTATTTTATTTTACATAAACTATGTGAAATAAATAATTTGATTAGCAAATTGATAGAAAAATATTTCTTCTTGGCACATTCAAACGTCACCAGACCTCGGATAGTTCCATACACGAACCGCGATTATCTCGCCTATCTGTCAGATTTTATAACATAATTGACAGCTCAAGTCATACGAGATTTTCGCGGTACCGCGATGATCTCGGTTCGTCTATTTCCAGCCTGACAGATAGGCGAGATAATCGCGGTTCGTGTATGGAACCATCCGAAGTCTGGTGAGGATTGAATGTGCCAAGAAGAAATATTTTTCTATCAATTTGCGAAATAATTTTATTTATTTCACATAGTTTGTGCAAAATAAAATACAAAACTCATTTTTCGACACGAGTTTTCACACAAATCGCCAGAAAAAGTAAAAATAATCGGTTCGCGCTACCGCGAAAATCTCAGCAATACCGAAGTTGGGTATCTCTGCGAAACAGCAGGCGCGATTGGAGGCGCGGAAGATTTGACATCTCTACTGTTCTACAACTGTCATAAACAAGGCGCGAATTTCGCGATACCGCGACGAACTCGGTTCGTCTATTTCCAGCCTCAGGTGGTGGATTAGGGCTTGGTACTTGTTTCGACGCAGCGTATCGCAACGCATTGCGTGACGCACGCTGGTATCTGTTCGCTGCGTTCTGCATGGATATGTCAACACATTTTAGCGGAATTTGGGGCAAGTGTGCCACCTTAAGCATTTCAAGTTATAACTCACTAAAACGTGTTATTCAAAAGCCGATTTCAATCTCATAACCATTTTACATCTATTTCCTCACTTATAAATGAATTTCGCTTGAAAAAAGTGCAAACAACATAGTTTTTGAAGCGTTTTAAAAAGGGTCCAAAAAGACGTTATTTTTTGGGCTATGGGGCAAGAGTGCCACTCGTATGGGGCAAGACGGCCACCTGGTTAAAATAACCGTATTTCTTACATAGTTGGAAATAATTACGTTTGTACCACTAGTGTATGTATTCCTACATGTCTTTGAGTCACCAATGAACCCCTTTTCATCACAAACTGTATCGCAATATGGGTTGTTGATGGTCTGTTTTTCCGGAGTAGAATCCGCTCGTAAAAGCGGACCATACCACTGAACGCTACAACAATGTTTACATTTTTGACAGCTCACGCCTATGAAAGATGGTGGCACACTTGCCCCAAATAGAGATGGCTCTTTTGCCCCAAAAGTTGTTACTTTTTTGAAATTGAATATTTCAGTGACAAAAAGAAAGTTTTTTTCAACTAACCCCACAAAAAAATTCACGTTTCTCAGCTATGCGGTGGTGTAAATATTTTCTCGGTTGATTGTTTGCATGATTTTTGAGAGCTTATTAGGTTGGATGAAAAAATTATAATATTCTGCACAATTTTGAAGCTCAATATAAATCAGTTCAAAACAATGCGAAATATCGATTGGTCAATATGAAATTCGGCTCAGTATACCTTGTCATTGGAAAGCAACCAACTGTATACACAATTGATCATTAAACTAAAGTTTTTAAGGAAAAATGCTTGGTGGCACTCTTGCCCCGTATGGCACACTTGCCCCAAATTCCCCTACAAAGAAAAACATCAACAAACAGCAATAATGCCTCTTATTTATAGGTTCTGAAGTGATTATAATGTGAAATTACAACTGTAAAATCATTTCCAGTTCTACTCAAAACAGTGCAAAGCATGTTTTCGCTTTTTTATTGCATATTGCATACTGACCCGCACACACCTGTTTTGCAGCAATTACGAAATTACTTTCTCTACATTTATATTGTTTTGTTAATAAAATTATTTAGTAGTTCAATTACACGTCCAATTGCGGTCAAAACAATTAAACGTGAAAAAATATCGATTTTCACCCGGTATGGTTAAACCATTTTGACAGACGCATCACGACGTGCGTCGAAATAGAATTTTTTTTACTTTGACGCTGCGTCGTGCGTCGTTAACGCATGCGTCTGTCAAATCCCATACATTTTGGCAAAATCGCAACGCATTGCGTCGGAACAAGTATCGCTCTCTTAGGGCCTTTGGGGGGTCGCCATAGTTGAGGGACTTTACGTCATTTTAGAACCGTTAACCATTGGTTTCCGCACACAAAGCTTAGCAAATAGAACAGATTTCATTGTTATTATGTGCATTTTTGTGTGTCTATTGGTTTTATCGAAAAAATTAGATATAATAACAAAAGATTTGATGATTTGTTTATGCACGAAATTTAAAATAATGTGAGTAGGAGTTCTAATCTCGCGTAAATTGTCCATGCGGCTCGTAGATAATGAGGAATTAATGTGAAAATTGAAAAAATAATGCTTTCTTAATTTTTATCATCAAAAATGTCGAAAACACAATGAATTATTGAATAAATTCACGGAATAACACAAAATAACACACTTCAATCCATGTTTTAATGTTAAATAAGAACGCAAAGTCCAAAATATATTTTTAAAGAATGTTTAATCGAAAAATGGGGTAGATAAATTATATGAACAAATTTAATAAATGTAAACAAAGTTTGAATCCTGGGGACCTTACGTCAAGTGACGAATTGTCAAAATGCACTAAGGTCCACCACCTGATATTTTTAAATCCACCTTTGGGGCTCCGGTATAAAAATCAGGAAGGGCTGGTGCGGGGTAGTGAAATTTGTATGCAGAGAGTGACAGATGTCCCCCACAATGTCGCCCAGCAAAAGCGATAAAAATCAACCTTCTAAATACATTATCCGTGTTCAAAACCAGCCCTATAAGAACTTGATGGAGCTAAGGGCGGTGGCAACGCTTTTTCGCATACGATTTTATCGGACGGTCTGTCAAATTTTTATATAGGATTCGAGGTGGAATGTATAATGAGGTGTAGTTATAGCGCTTTTGGCGATCCCCCCCTGGGCTCCGATTTTGACAGATGGTTTTCCGCTTGTATATGTATTGATGGATTGTTTACGTTTTGCATGGTCAATATTTGGTGGAGATCAATTTGGGTGAATATTTTAGTTTATTAGAACACCCGATTTAAAATGGAAATTTTCCTTCGAGAACTTGAAGCGTTCGCCAAACGCGGAAAACTAACTATCAGTTTTCTTCGTCGATTCTTCTTCCACCTAGCTGTCAAAACGGGCTTATAACTTGACCTGATATCTTTACGATCCTTGATAGGATTTGACAGATAACGTCGGACGACGAAATCGCACGTCCGAGCGTTTCTACATACACCGAGAATGCAGCTGAGAGATGGCTGTGAGAGAATTGACAACCGGTTTCTCACGCTGGTGTGTGTAGAAGCTCTGAAAAGCGCCGAGATTAGACTTTTAAAATGATGTTGAAAAAATCCATTTTAATCGCTAAAATGAAATCAAAAAAGTTTCTTTTACTTTTTAATAATATTTCTACGATTATTAGACGGCAAAAATGCAAACTATAATTGATCGATCGCTATAAACTGCCAATTCAATTTTTTCTCAGCTCCATCGTTCTTTGCATGCCGAGGAGAATTCTCTCACTGAAAATGCTGTCAGTCGCTGTCAAAGCATGCTGTCAGTTATTTTCTCAGCTGCATTCTCGGTGTATGTCAAGGTGGAATATAGAGGAGGTGGCTTCTTAGCGTTTGACATGTTGCCATTTTGAGATTCAGTTTGACAACAGCCGTCGATATTTGTTTACAGGCAGCAGCTGCATTATAACGTGTAAAATGCCGATTTATGGAGTGTGGACGCAAAATACATTTTTTTAGTGCTAAACAAATGTTTATCAAACGAAAACAATTCATTTATCATATCCAAATACCAGCAACATTCGTCGCATTTGACAACTGCCGTCGATCCTGGTTTTGTGCTTTTTTCTAAAGCCTCGATGCCCAATTGTTCTACATGACGACACCTCCTTTCTACCCACTTTGGTGTATGTAGAAACGCTCTCCGACGTTATCTGTCAAATTCCAAATAAATCTCGTCCGATAAAATCGCATCCGATGAGCGTTGCCACCGCCCTAAACGTTGCCCATGCAGCGTTTATGCTACGCTGGTCAACAATCTTCAGTGGCGTTTTTCCAACAAAAAATTCTGAAAATCTGATAATTTCCTTTTCTCGAGCGCGGATGAGTTTTGTGATAGCTTAAGCTACGCAAACAACACGCTTGATTTGTTTCCATCTGTTACATTGCTGTTTTCTTAAAATAACTGTGTTTGAATCATATAAATAGTTGATCTGCGAACATTTGGCTCTAAACGCTATCTATCATATCATGGTAGGGGATCTGGTTTGTGTGTCTCTGTGTGTATATATATATATATAGTTCCGTAACGCCTATGATCCACGCTATAGTAATATTGATTACGATCTATCATTACCCAAGTGCCACAAATCCACTTAACGACCACTAAACGGCTTCTAAACGACTCAAGTTCTCTACAGAGCTTAATCTACAGATTAAGCTTAAACGACTGGAAAATTGAATATCCATAGAAAAAAAATGAAAGCTCCACAGCTTCATTGGATGGCGTATTACAACTCATCATTATATTGCTATCCTTTTCTTGCAATGTGTTTCGACAAGTTTCATCTAATCATGACCTATACAGCCTTCTAACTTTCCGAGCAAAAATCTATATGAATGGTCGTGTGGTCAGATACGTGGGTATCATCACCAACGACCATTATTCAAATCTTACTTGCTTCAGTGCTAGTAGTTTCCTTTGGAGTTTAGTATTTAAACAATCGTATCACCGTTCTAGTTCTAGCGATGCATAACTTCAATGCGAAACCATACAACAGTACAGAGGAAGGAAATGAGAAAGCTCTCCTCCAAGCGAGGAAGCTCAACTGCCCAAGCGCCACAGATTAAGCTTAAACGACTGGAAAATTGAATATCCATAGAAAAAAAATGAAAGCTCCACAGCTACATTGGTTTGATCAATAGATGGCGTATTACAACTCATCATTATATTGCTATCCTTTTCTTACACTGTGTTTCGACAAGTTTCATCTTATCATGACCTATATAGCCTTCTAACTTTCTGAGCAAAAATCTATATGAATGGTCGTGTGGTCAGATACGTGGGTATCAACACCAATGACCATTATTCAAATCTCACTTGCTTCAGTGCTGGTGGTTTCCGTTGGAGTTTAGTATTTAAACAATCGTATCGCCGTTCTAGTTCTAGCGATGCATAACTTCAATGCGAAACCATACAACAGTACAGAGGAAATGAGAAAGCTCTCCTCCAAGCGATGAAGCTCAACTGGTTGGGGTATCCCACCAACAGATAGCGCCACCAGATTTTTTGCTATTTTTAGAACGCATGAGTCGTTAGCCGTCTGCTAAACGAAGTCTTTCTATATTCCGTTTAGGTAGAGTGCTTGAGTCGTTTAGAAGCCGTTTAGTGGTCGTTTAGTGGATTTGTGGCATTTGGGTGGTTGGGTATCCCACAAACAGATGGCGCCACCAGCTTTTTTGCTATTTTTAGAATGCATGAGTCGTTTCACTCGTTTGGGTATGTGCCGAAAAAAGTCTGAATCTCGTACACTATTTCGTTAGTCAAATCGTGCACGAAATATCAATCGAAAACTCAGCCGAAAAGTGACTTTTTCACTCGCTTGGGTGAATAGCTTCGTTAAATAAATATGCAACATTTCTGTCGATGTAATTTTTGTTTGTGTGGTGGCAATTTTCTGACAGTAAAACGTGAGCGTCAGTAGGAAAAATAATATTTACTATGGGGCCCTTGCGTTGAGTGAATCTTGTTGGAAAATGGGTCGACCCTTTCTAACTGCCCATTCAAATCCAACCATGCATTGGGGAATGCGTCCCTGGGCTGGCGGTCTGCTCCGTTCGGTTGTACGTTATTATTATTATTTTGGAACGTTCGATTTAATATGAGGAGTTAATTATTCGATCCAGTCATTATATACCATGCGCACAACGCTTGCGAATTTCAATCCGACTAGTTGTGGACACACACACGCACAGTCGATTCTGCGAACAATGCCAAGGTAAGTAGAGGTTGTGTTGTGTGTCCCGTTCTGGCATGCGTCAAGTCACGATGACGTACCGAGTGAGGGCTCGCGGTTTGTAAACAAACCCGGCGCACAAAAGCGAAAATTGCGCAAATGGTATAAACATCGTTGCCGGTTTGCATTGTAAATTCTATCTAAAACAGTGCGCCTTTCCTCTTAAATAGTTGTCTGATTCGGTTCCGCGCTTAAGTACCCGCCGTGCGGCACCCGCGAATTGTTGTTTTTTCTTTTGCTCGTGTCTCTTGTTTACCCGTAAGAGTGTTAACTTATTAATTCGTGGAATATTCTGATTCTGTTCTCGTGTTGCAGTTTGAGGCGCACAGGCCTACTGCTCTCCTCCCGACAGAGATTGGAAATTGGTGGTTCGCTCACTCCTCCTCCTCCATGGGGCCCTTGCGGGGGTCATGCAAACCTAACCTGACTGGTACTGCGTGAGAAGTTTCGCTCTGTGGCGTCCTGTTTGCCGGGCCAGTATTTAATGTGAACCTTCGTGTTGCTTTCAGGGCCTCTGTTTCAGCTGCTGGCGGGTCGTAAACCCACAACCTGTTTGGCCCTAGGACGCTGAGGATCTATGAGGTTATAAATATGCACGGGAAAGGGGGGGAGGAGGATGTAAATGTATGGCACAGTATCTACAAGTCGGTGACCGGGCCGATCACGCCAATGCCGCCGCCGCTGCTGCTGCCGTTGTTGCTGGTGGCGTTACCGCTGCTGCTGCTACCGTTGCCGCCCAGACTCGGCGTGTCCGTCCCCTGCAGGTCGACCTTTTTCTGCAGCGCCATCACTACCTTCTGCAGGCTACAAATCAAACACACACACAGACACAAAAATGGACAAGAGCGTCATATAGTCAGGTAAACATTCGATAGCCCGCGCTTGCAGCATCCCCAACACTTACTAAGCAATCTTTTTCGACTGTTCGTTCTTGGCCGCAATTGCGTCCTGCAGGTCCCGTCGCAGCTCCACCTCGCCCTTCTCCAGCAGCAGCACGCGCGAGGAAGACTCGTGGACGGAGGCGACTGTGCTGTTGCTGCTGCTGCCGCCACCGACGCCGCTCGTGTTGTTGCCATTGCCCAGCTCGACCGTAACCGAGTCGCCACCGAACAGGTCCTCGGTGGTGGCGATCCGACCGTAGTTGAGCCGCAGCATCGAGGGCAGCCCCCCGTTGCCCGGCTTGCCCACGCCGTTGCTGCTTACGCTCTGGCTGCCGATCGACGCGCCACCGGCACTGCCCGCCGGCCCCCGTTCGCTCATGCCAAACGCGTGAAACTGCTGGCCGGAGCTGACGGGTACCGTCTGGGGGGAATGTTGCTGTTGCTGCTGCTGCTGGTTCGCATTTGTCTGCTGCTGGAGCTGCTGCAGCAGCAGGGCCTGCTGCACGTTGCCCCCGAACAGGGGCATCAGCGCGAGTGGCAGCGGGTGGTTGTGCTGGGCGCCGGCCGCCAGACAGACGGCCGCCTGCGGCAGCACGATACTCTCCAGCTGCAGCACCCGACTGGTCAGCTTCTCCAGGTCGTGCCGGGCCGCACTGACCGACTTCTGCATCGTGTCGACGTCCTTGGCGAGGCGTTGCAGCGTGTCGTTGATCGACCACATGTGGTTTTCCTGCAGGTTGCGCAACCGCTCGAACGTGGCGTCCTCCCGCACCCGGCAGATGTCGCGTATCTCCCGCACCACGTCTGCGACGATGCCGGAGGTGTAGTTTCCTGTAGCGGCGAATGGGGAAGCAATCATTAGCGCGCGATGTCGTCGTTTAGCGTCAAAACCCTTACCCGTCGACCGGTACGATGGGGCGGGACTGTTCTGTCTCATGCTGCCGAGCGGCTGGCTGGTCGAGCTCAGCCTGCTCAGACTGTCCCGGCGCCGGCCCAGCCCGGACAGGAGGTTCTGCTGCTGCTTCAGCCGCTCCGTTTCCACTGCAAAGAGGTTTGTGTGTGTTAGAGCAGCTCGCCAACTCTCCCACTACTGCTTACCTTGCAGCTCGAGCAGGCTGCGGGTGAGCTTACGGTTTTCCTCCAGCAGCACCGCGTTCTCCTCGACGATGCTGCCCGAGCTGTTCGCCGTCGAGTCCTGGGCGGGTGTGCTGGCTGTCGGATAGGAGGAACGGGCGGACGGTCCCGCGAACGTGGTGTTGCTATCGTCCATCGTGGTGGAGTCGTCCTCCGACGACGATGTGCCCGACACTGCTGACTTACTGCTGAAACGGTACACGCGATGATTAGCGCAACTGTGCAGCAAAACGCGAGTTAACCATCCTATGTGTATGTGACACACCACTATATTTACCAAATAGCTATAGCCAAGCACCATATTCATATAAGATAAGCCGTACACTCATACATACAAGATAAGGTTAGGATTAGAGTTGATAGGAATCAAACTAGGAGAAATAAAGACAGTTAGAATCTGGAACTCAAAGCGTTCACATCATTTGATCCGAAAATATATTAACTCGCGCAAGAACGGAGCGGGCTTACAGTGGGTTAAGTAAGTAGGTGCCGCATGTAGGACACGGCGCGTCGTTCGCTTCGTGCATGCAACAGATCATAAGCAGTGTGTGCAGCCGTTCTGCATCCGGAATGGGAAACGGAATGGAGAATTCGGTAGGCAAACGATTCACTGCGCTTTGGTGTGTGTTGTACCAGATGCGTGGCACAGATGTGTGAGCCTTTTTAAATGAGCCGAGTTTTTTTTTGGCTTGAAAGGCTTGAATCATAGGGAAATGTTTGCGGCAACGTTGCGGTTCTTAGCCGAAGGAAGCTATCAACATGGTGCAGGACAGAGATTCAACGTGGCAATTGCCCAGCCGACATTTTCAGTCGTTTTTGCAAAAACTTTAAAAATATTAGAAGACACTTTGTGCCATAAATGGATAAGTGTAGAAATGAGTAATGAGGAGCAGCAGGAGGCGCGTAGATACTTCTTATCCAGAAGTGGTATTCCCGGAGTAGTGATGTGTGTGGATGGTACGCATATAAAAATAATTGCACCAATCCATGATAGGGATCTACAACACTACAACACTACACTATATAACCCTACAACAGAAAGGGCTTCTACAGCTTAAATGCGTTAATGGTAAGATAACCACTAAAATGAATTACAAACATGCTAACATTACAAATTGCATACACTTTCTGACACCATTCATGTTTAATATATTTTTAGGTATGCGATCATTTGATGCGCATACGGTATGTAAACGCAAAATACAGCGGGGCAAATCACGATGCGCATGTTTGGGACGTTACCGGCCTTGACAATTTTTTTGCACAAAAAACGAAGTTGGGCAGCCTAGCTACAGAGTATTAGGTCGTTACTAACCCGCCGTATAGTGTAAACAAAACTTAATTTTTATCTTCTTGTAGGTGACTCAGCATATCCAGCAAAACCCTGGTTGGTGACACCAAAACGTAACGCTGTTCCAGATTCACCGGAAGCAACGTTTAATACAAACCATGCAAAAGGTCGTGAGATTATTGAACGTACGTTTGGTGTTCTAAAGAACCGATTTCGATGTCTATTGGGAGCTAGGCAGTTACATTATACTCCGGAGAAAGCAACTCAAATCATTAATGTGTGCTGTGCTTTGCACAATATGTGCATTGCATATAAAATAGCAGAATGTCCATTGGATGTGAGTTCTGCACCATAGTAGAGTGAAAGAGTTCTGCACTGTCGTTACATGTACAATCACGCATGGTACCTGAGCATTCATTGTGAGATGAATGAAAGCTTCTGCGATATGTCTAGTTCAATGACCAATTTTGCCTAGACCGTAAACTTATAGCAGTATATGAAAATAGCCTTGAACTCCCTACCATCTTCTGCTGCGGCCCGAGAATACACACATCGAGTGCACTACATGCCAATTTGTTATTAATTATCTATGTTATTTCAGTTAATTTAAGTTAGTTGATATAAATTAATGGTACCTGCTTAACCGTCTTGTTATTTTTCTAATTTATTTCCTATTTAAAACTTTAGCACTTATGTATGTGTGTGAAAATGCGACACGGTTATGCATAGATCAATGGAAAATAAATTTGAAAATTTAATTAGTAAAAATTCACAGCACTCTTTATTTCAGTTCTTATTAAATGATCTACAACTATTTAAATCTATTATATGAGTTAATTTCTTTACATCAATTTAATTTTTATTAGCTAGCGATTTAGCTATTTCTGTTAATAAGATAGACACATTTTTCAATTGCTCGTTAGACTCTTCTTGAGCTTTTGTAGCCACGGGCAAAACAGTGGAGGGGTTAACCCGTTTGCTTCGTGTGATCGCTTATGACGATAATATTCTGATTTTACTACTAATTTTGAGCTAACAAACAAATTCTAACGTGTATGAGTAAATTCTCCCTGGAGCAGATTAAACAACGTGTGAATAAATGAAGAAATGAATCTAACCACAGCGCACAAGAAACGACACTCCACACTACGTCAAGTACAACGGATTCTTTAAATCGCATTTTAAACGTTAGGTTCACCGGCAAAACCAATCCCCTTTTTCACTGGACTAATGTGAGGACCGCGTTTAACTATGCTGCTGCTAACTATGCTCAACTATGCTGAACTATCCATCGCTACCCAAGCATGGTCCGTTCGAACATATCAGCTACCGGTCGGTGGCTGTACGCGTTGCCCATTCCACAACATCACCAGACATCAAGAGTTCGCTCTTGTGATGTTGTTGATGGGTAAAAAAACTAAACTAAACTAAAACCGCGTTCTCAGATTGCGGTTGGCTGCCAGCGGAAGAAAGCCCTCCACGGTTTCGTCGTTGGTAACACATAATTCAAACCACCAGCGCTTGGGCAGGGACCGGATGTTGAGGGCGCAATTCATTTCGTTGCGGGAACAGTGTTCCCTTCCCGATTTGAAACGCGTGCCCCATTGGTCTCGGTTGCACTGGAGCCCAAATCGCCCCGGCGATCGTTGGTCGCCGCGGTGTCCCTGCTGAAGAATGCAGCGAAAGCGATCCGTGCGCTAAAAATAGAGAACAACGATAAAAAGCGGATCGTAAAGGGTTACGCTTCCACCACTACTACACCTTACCACGTAACTGCTGCCTGATGCTTGAGACGATCGTGTCAACCTAGGGGGAGGTGAGGAGTGTTTACATTTGGTCTCCGACCGACCCCGCCCGACCGGAAGCATCGAGTGTTCCGTAGCGTCGAATGTCTGCCGCTTTGCTGTGTGTGGGGTTTCTACCCTTCTATGCGCTCGCTCTGTGTGTGACATTGTTTCATTGTTGTTTAGATTGTAGCTTCTGCAATATAGATAGAAATAGAAATAGTTTTTTTACTTTTAAATCAAACCCGTCCCACAAGTTTAAATGACACGATTTTCTAATGTTATTTTTTGTTTCTCTCTTTGTGCGTGTGTTTTCGATTCCATCCTTCTTCTTCTTCTTCTTCGTCGGCTTCTTCCAACGCGATCGAAATCAACGCCACACTCGGGGGTACAATGCGCAGGAATCGATGAAGTATCGCATCTGCATCGAGTTAACACATGCACCACATACATAAGCACCAGAAGGAAACCGCCCCACAATGTGCAGGTAAAGGAAAACAAAAAAAAAACACGCGTTTCGGTCACAATTGAGACACAGTGAGGTGTTTCGTAGCAAATGTAGCCTTCTTTGCATGTCCTTTTAATGCATCGCTTAACGTAATTTACGTAAAGGCATTTGTTTTACAATATTTATAATAATAATAATAATTAATACAGGAACTGTTCCGTTGAGCGCAAAATGTTTTGTCTCACATTTTTATCACATTTTTACGTTTTTTTATGTATAAAAAATAGTAACACTGTTAACTAACGTTGTTTGTACTCACTGCAATAATTTATCTTACTGGTAAATTGAGAATGTAGCATGGTTTTAAGGCACGAGGTGCACAGTTTTGTACAATACTGTTTTTCGTTTCTATCGCAGCATGCATGTCCCTTATTAAGTGTCAAATTGCCCAATAGCCAATTGGCCTGCACAGCCTTCAACTAATGGAGGATAAAAATCCAATAGGAGTATGCCAAATTCGACAAATTATTTTTGTTTTGGAACGCAATAAGAACGCAATTGATATGAATTCATGGCTTCAACAAGTCTCGATGATAACGGTAACAATTAATAATGCTAAAAATATTTGTACAATAGCAATGCAATGGCTGCTAGGTGAACTGTATGTGTTTCCGTTTCGCTTTTGCAAACAATTTGTGTAATTTAACCATTTTTTGTCTAATATTTTTAATTTCGCTAAATATTGCAACTATTTCCCATCTCAAATTACATCCTAATACCCAAAATTACACCCTGCTTGGTCCACGTACAACCAACTAACGCAACGAAAGTGAGAGATTAACATTATTGCGAATCCCAAAACACAGGTCCAGTCGACCGAGACGTCGCTGTTGCGGTGATACCAGCAGAGCTACGACTAGAGCGGACCGTACACCGGCGGTGCGGCCGGTGGCAAGCGGACCCAGTTCCAGTGTCGGCCAGCAAACGGGGGCGGCGGCGTGCGGGGATGCGCCAGCGACGGTGCCGGGCGGCGGAAGCGACCGTGTGCGCCGAACGGGTGCGACCACCACCAGCAGGAGCGCATCGAGCTGATCATTCTGGAGACGAACGAGGAGACGACGGTGGCAGCTTCGGACGAGGTGCGGACGACGGCACTGCAGCAGCAGGTATCAGCGGACGAAGATGGTGGTGGTGGTGATGAGGCAACCGTTGCACCCAGTAGCAATGGCGTTGGCGAGTAAGATTAGGACGGCGCTAAATAGGAGAAGAAAGGGGGGAGAAAACAACCATTTTAGCATTTGCGCTACCATTTTTCCCGCGAAAAAAAAAACAAGAATAAAATAAAAGAAAAACATTTGGGTCAGGGGTTTGGGGCTATATAGCTGTAGGGGGAGCTGAAGGGAGCAGAAATTAATTTAAATATATTCACCTTCACACGCTGCGTTGTGCTGCGTTGGCTGCTGCGACGACGACGACGACGAGTTTTTGACGCTCCAAATTCCTGCTCCTCCAAATCCAATTAATCCGTCCGCATCCAGTCGCATCCAACCATGAATCATTGGCGCCGTACTACCCATCCTTCCAAACCACACAGACACTACTAGATTGGTTGGTGGAAAGCCCTGTCGCCCCGGTTAAAAAGGACAAGCCCCAATCAATCAATGGCCCACGACGTGTGAGCGCGCGTGTGTTATTTCCTTATCCTTCGGCCGGCACACCGACACCCGAAGTAAGAACGGAATTTAAAAAAAAAGCAATGTGTAGCTGGTTTGTTAGGCCACCCGTAGGAAAATGTAATTAAAGCCAGAATGGCAGCGAGCAAATACTGATTGTCCTACCGCCCATCCACTCTCACCCATCGCCCTCTTCTCTACACGAGCCATTTTGTGTTGTTGTTTCGGTTTTCAAACAGCGCTACAGCGCTCCGGCGGCAAAGCGTTTGCTCCCGCAGGCGAGCGAATGATAAATCCTGTTACTAAGATAGTGTAGGCATAAGTAGTGAGAAACAAATCCAAAAAAAAAACCGTGTCCCCAATATATGAGCGATTCGATCTATCCTGCAGCTGCTACACCCCACCCCCGTAGCCCCAGTCACGAACCCAAATGAGCACGCATTCTAGTTGGAATTCAAATTGGAATGCCCGCACAAAGTGCGCTCATCCGAAAATTTGGGCACGGGGGAAAACAGATACCTATATACCATCTATATATACATATATATATATATATATATATATATATACTATTCATATTGGCGGTGTAAGTGTGTTTAAAAAAACCCCAACCAACAGCAACAGTACGAACCCGGAGGAATGTAACATTATATGGAACTAATAAAATTATTTTATATGTCTCTCTATCGAACAATTTGCTCTACCTGGCGAGGCAACATGTGTTTTAGTTCATCAGTAATAAATAATGCGAGTGGTCGCTTGTCTAAGTATAAAACAATAATAAGTTAATCTGCCGCCCAAACGCTACCTAAGGCGTTCGTGGAAAATGACCGGCGCAGTTTTGTGGTTTTGCGAGGCGCTTCGAGAAAATTTGTTTCTACTCTAACTCTAATATCTAGTATTGTAACAACACCCCCGGATGTTCGATAACATCCCCTACGGTTTCGATTGTCCCTCGTCCTCTGCCTCACTTTCCTCCTCGTCGGAGGGCGGCGGCAGCGGCAGCACAACTTCAATTTCGCGTCGCGTAGGCGGCGGTGCTAAAACAAAGCAGTCAAGCAAAGGTTAATCATTGAGCGGTAAACAACATCACCTTTTTTCACTTACGGCTGCGGGAGAGCGAGCGTTTGCGGGCGAGCTTCGCTTCAAACCGTTGCTTTGCCGACGGTGGGGGTACGCGGCGCGTGCGCCCATCCCACGGTACGCGCCCCGCCTCCGACAGCTGTATCGGGCCGGCCGGTTGGTTCGCTGGAATGGCAATTGCATTACTCTCCGGGCATTAACGTTTACTACCAGGTGTACGATTAACGCGCACCGCCCACAACACTTACCCGTGCGCGTCGATGACCCGTGGACGGATATTACGTCATCGCATACTGAAAAAGAATAATCAAAGCAGTCGGTCAGCATGGTAAACGGCAGTGCGCAACTCCTTGCCAAGAACTTTTTGACTGATTTTTTTTTCTTCTTTTTTTGTTTCATCTAGTAGTACTTACATTCGTTCACCGTTGACAACGGTGGTGGCGGAACCGTTTCCGACGTTAGCAAATCTGTCCCTTGCTCTGGAGAACCCGTCCACAGCGGTGGAATATACGGCTCAAACTTTGACTCAACGAGCCACGACGCTGGAGAAACCGTTCTAGGCGTAGACTCCATCGTCTCCTGTGTAGGCTCATCTGCCTCCAGCTTTGCCTCAAACATCTCGCACTTAGGCTCAGCAATCTCTGCCATAGGCTCAACTGTTAAGTCAACTATTTCCGGTGTGTGCTCAACCATTTCCGACTTACACTCAACCATTACTGGCTCAATGTTCTCCGACATAGGCTCAACTATGGGCTCAACTGTTTCTGATGTATCATCAAACATCTCCGATTCAGACATAGCCATCTCCGGCTCAATAGTCTCCGACATAGGCTCAACTGTATGCTCAACTATTTCTGATGTATCATCAAACATCTCTGATTCAGACACAGCCATCTCCGGCTTAATAGTCTCCGACATAGGCTCAACTGTATGCTCAACAATTTCTGATGTATCATCAAACATCTCCGACTTACACTCAACCATGCCTGGCTCAATGTTCTCCGACATAGGCTCAACTTTGGGCTCAATTATTTCTGATGTATCATCAAACATCTCCGATTCAGACATAGCCATCTCCGGCTCAATAGTCTTCGACATAGGCTCAACTGTATGCTCAACTATTTCTGATGTATCATCAAACATCTCTGATTCAGACACAGCCATCTCCGGCTCAATAGTCTCCGATATAGGCTCAACTGTATGCTCAAATATTACTGATGTATCATCAAACATCTCCGACTTACACTCAACCATGCCTGGCTCAATGTTCTCCGACATAGGCTCAACTTTGGGCTCAACTATTTCTGATGTATCATCAAACATCTCCGACTTACACTCAATCATGCCTGGCTCAATGTTCTCCGACATAGGCTCAACTTTGGGCTCAACTGTTTCTGATGTATCATCAAACATCTCTGATTCAGACACAGCCATCTCCGGCTCAATAGTCTCCGATATAGGCTCAACTGTATGCTCAAATATTACTGATGTATCATCAAACATCTCCGACTTACACTCAACCATGCCTGCCTCAATGTTCTCCGACATAGGCTCAACTTTGGGCTCAATTATTTCTGATGTATCATCAAACATCTCCGATTCAGACATAGCCATCTCCGGCTCAATAGTCTCCGACATAGGCTCAACTGTATGCTCAACTGTTTCTGATGTATCATCAAACATCTCTGATTCAGACACAGCCATCTCCGGCTCAATAGTCTCCGATATAGGCTCAACTGTATGCTCAAATATTACTGATGTATCATCAAACATCTCCGACTTACACTCAACCATGCCTGCCTCAATGTTCTCCGACATAGGCTCAACTTTGGGCTCAATTATTTCTGATGTATCATCAAACATCTCCGATTCAGACATAGCCATCTCCGGCTCAATAGTCTCCGACATAGGCTCAACTGTATGCTCAACTATTTCTGATGTATCATCAAACATCTCTGATTCAGACACAGCCATCTCCGGCTCAATAGTCTCCGATATAGGCTCAACTGTATGCTCAAATATTACTGATGTATCATCAAACATCTCCGACTTACACTCAACCATGCCTGGCTCAATGTTCTCCGACATAGGCTCAACTTTGGGCTCAATTATTTCTGATGTATCATCAAACATCTCCGATTCAGACATAGCCATCTCCGGCTCAATAGTCTTCGACATAGGCTCAACTGTATGCTCAACTATTACTGATGTATCATCAAACATCTCTGATTCAGACACAGCCATCTCCGGCTCAATAGTCTCCGATATAGGCTCAACTGTATGCTCAAATATTACTGATGTATCATCAAACATCTCCGACTTACACTCAACCATGCCTGGCTCAATGTTCTCCGACATAGGCTCAACTTTGGGCTCAATTATTTCTGATGTATCATCAAATATCTCCGATTCAGACATAGCCATCTCCGGCTCAATAGTCTTCGACATAGGCTCAACTGTATGCTCAACTATTTCTGATGTATCATCAAACATCTCTGATTCAGACACAGCCATCTCCGGCTCAATAGTCTCCGACATAGGCTCAACTGTATGCTCAAATATTACTGATGTATCATCAAACATCTCCGACTTACACTCAACCATGCCTGGCTCAATGTTCTCCGACATAGGCTCAACTTTGGGCTCAATTATTTCTGATGTATCATCAAACATCTCCGATTCAGACATAGCCATCTCCGGCTCAATAGTCTTCGACATAGGCTCAACTGTATGCTCAACTATTTCTGATGTATCATCAAACATCTCTGATTCAGACACAGCCATCTCCGGCTCAATAGTCTCCGATATAGGCTCAACTGTATGCTCAAATATTACTGATGTATCATCAAACATCTCCGACTTACACTCAACCATGCCTGGCTCAATGTTCTCCGACATAGGCTCAACTTTGGGCTCAATTATTTCTGATGTATCATCAAACATCTCCGATTCAGACATAGCCATCTCCGGCTCAATAGTCTTCGACATAGGCTCAACTGTATGCTCAACTATTTCTGATGTATCATCAAACATCTCTGATTCAGACACAGCCATCTCCGGCTCAATAGTCTCCGATATAGGCTCAACTGTATGCTCAAATATTACTGATGTATCATCAAACATCTCCGACTTACACTCAACCATGCCTGCCTCAATGTTCTCCGACATAGGCTCAACTTTGGGCTCAACTATTTCTGATGTATCATCAAACATCTCCGATTCAGACATAGCCATCTCCGGGTCAATAGTCTTCGACATAGGCTCAACTGTATGCTCAACAATTTCTGATGTATCATCAAACATCTCTGATTCAGACACAGCCATCTCCGGCTCAATAGTCTCCGATATAGGCTCAACTGTATGCTCAAATATTACTGATGTATCATCAAACATCTCCGACTTACACTCAACCATGCCTGGCTCAATGTTCTCCGACATAGGCTCAACTTTGGGCTCAATTATTTCTGATGTATCATCAAACATCTCCGATTCAGACATAGCCATCTCCGGCTCAATAGTCTTCGACATAGGCTCAACTGTATGCTCAACTATTTCTGATGTATCATCAAACATCTCTGATTCAGACACAGCCATCTCCGGCTCAATAGTCTCCGATATAGGCTCAACTGTATGCTCAAATATTACTGATGTATCATCAAACATCTCCGACTTACACTCAACCATGCCTGCCTCAATGTTCTCCGACGTAGGCTCAACTTTGGGCTCAACTATTTCCGATGTATCATCAAACATCTCCGATTCAGACATAGCCATCTCCGGCTCAATAGTCTTCGACATAGGCTCAACTGTATGCTCAACTATTTCTGATGTATCATCAAACATCTCTGATTCAGACACAGCCATCTCCGGCTCAATAGTCTTCGATATAGGCTCAACTGTATGCTCAAATATTACTGATGTATCATCAAACATCTCCGACTTACACTCAACCATGCCTGGCTCAATGTTCTCCGACATAGGCTCAACTTTGGGCTCAATTATTTCTGATGTATCATCAAACATCTCCGATTCAGACATAGCCATCTCCGGGTCAATAGTCTTCGACATAGGCTCAACTGTATGCTCAACTATTTCTGATGTATCATCAAACATCTCTGATTCAGACACAGCCATCTCCGGCTCAATAGTCTCCGATATAGGCTCAACTGTATGCTCAAATATTACTGATGTATCATCAAACATCTCCGACTTACACTCAACCATGCCTGCCTCAATGTTCTCCGACATAGGCTCAACTTTGGGCTCAACTATTTCTGATGTATCATCAAACATCTCCGATTCAGACATAGCCATCTCCGGGTCAATAGTCTTCGACATAGGCTCAACTGTATGCTCAACAATTTCTGATGTATCATCAAACATCTCTGATTCAGACACAGCCATCTCCGGCTCAATAGTCTCCGATATAGGCTCAACTGTATGCTCAAATATTACTGATGTATCATCAAACATCTCCGACTTACACTCAACCATGCCTGGCTCAATGTTCTCCGACATAGGCTCAACTTTGGGCTCAATTATTTCTGATGTATCATCAAACATCTCCGATTCAGACATAGCCATCTCCGGCTCAATAGTCTTCGACATAGGCTCAACTGTATGCTCAACTATTTCTGATGTATCATCAAACATCTCTGATTCAGACACAGCCATCTCCGGCTCAATAGTCTCCGATATAGGCTCAACTGTATGCTCAAATATTACTGATGTATCATCAAACATCTCCGACTTACACTCAACCATGCCTGCCTCAATGTTCTCCGACGTAGGCTCAACTTTGGGTTCAACTATTTCCGATGTATCATCAAACATCTCCTGCGCTGGCTCAACCGTTTTAAGCGTTGGCGAAACCGTCTCCGATGTCGACAATTCGTCGTATTGCTTCCACATCCAGTTCTTATCGCCATCGTCTAGCAGCGGCCCCTGTGGCTTATCCGTAATGACCATCCATGGTGGTTTGCTACAGTGGTACGTTCGGCTTAAACTCGGTAGTTTCCCCAGTGTATTGGAGAAATACTCTGCAAACGGGGGAGAAAGTGGACATTAGCACTCGTATGGAATATATTGGAATTTGATAGAAGAGTAACCATCGAATTGTAGTAAGCTTTGGTTATGAGTTCATGAAGGTTGATTCGGTGACGTAGTAAAATAAAATTTATATGTATAATTAAATTACAATCAAATAAAAATAAACTTTTGCTTTCGATAGTATTTTTTTTAGCATAACGAATCCGCGACAATCGAGCATCTGAAAACTGCAGCTCTTGGTCTTTCCGAAAAGCGAAGAAATATGTGTCTCAGCAATGATGCAAACAACGAAGACCACCACCTGCAAGATGCACCCTAGCACTATGTGGAATGAGTTGTTCACGACTAGCCATCCGTTGGCAGAAGTTGGATACAAGGGCGATGACGCTTGGTTGGCCCAGCCGTTTGCTCATGAAAGGCCTGTCAAAGGCGCTACGATCCGATAAACCTTGGCCTGAAGTCACACGGAATTAAGCAGACCGCAGGAAATTGAAAATTTGCAAGACATAATCAACAAGTAGAGTTAGTATAAGAAAACTACAAAACTACAAAGCTTTGTGATGCTGATTGCGGTGATGGCACTGATGACCATCGTTCTATCAATTTCGATCACTACGCGAAGAAGCAATCCGGTGGTTCAGTTTGTCTGGAATTGCGGCAAACAACAGAAAGTTCACGTAGAAAGCTATTTGGAAACATTGGGCATTGATCGGGAACGAAAGTCGATAACGGAGTGAATAATTTAGTCGATCGGTTAGCAAAATTCCAATGCTATCCAATTGCGTTTTCTCAATCAGAATCTTCGCTAACCGATCGGATTGGCAGTAGAGTGGAATGGTGTTTGCCGCCATAGCAACGTGGTTAAAAAGTCGAGCAGTGGAGTATGCAGTTGAAAACTTCATATATAAAAAAAACATTTCAGTCGGATAGCCATATCTACTGCTCCACCCCAGTTGATATAACAGTGGGAAACGAAATAATATGAAAAACCATGTTTAACAGCTCGCAAAAAAGGATGTTTTATCGCTGCTTGAGTTATTTGAGATGTTTCGAGTGATGGATTTAGCTAAAATATTCTTTTTTTAGAAAATATAAAGTTATGTACACATGCGCTACGCGCTATGATACAGGTGCTGAGTAAGAAAACGGTCGCAAGCGAGCCATCGATGTTACTCCACGCGCGGAGTCAAGTTCCAACGGGAACTCCACTGGAAGCAGGTTCCCACGACCAGGTGTGGTGTCGTATGCTCAGACGGACCGAGGCAACATGATCATCATAAACGTGGACGACAACGTGACCGGCAAACCTGGCAGCACCGAAAACACCAGCCTAGCTAAATACCACCGAATCCAGAAGTTAGCTTTAGTCTTAGTTTAGCAGTTCGCAAATAAAGATCCCCAGTAATATTTTTTAAAACTTACTCCGGGTTATCATAAACATAATTGGCGCAGTCGGCTAGGCCCAATTCACGTTCAGTGACAAGTGTTCAAGTATAGTGCAGTGAAATAACGGAAATAAATCTGTGTATCGCCCGGACTTTGCTCCATCGCCCGATCCGTGGTTGACTCGTGACGATCGCGTGAATTTCATTATTTCATAAAGTGTAAGAACAAGTGCACGAACGGTTGGTTTCAACTATTTAGAATTGGAAGAGAACATTCGAACAAAAGCTAGCGGCAAGACTCCCCAGCCAGCGTTACTGGGTAAACTAATCAACGCAGGACAATCGCTGACCCAACCCGTGGACAACGAGCGACCAAGGAAGAAAAGGAAGGACAATCGCTGACCCAACCCGTGGACAACGAGCGACCAAAGAAGAAAAGGAAGGACAAAGCAAAGGACAGGTAACGGAAAACCCTAATTTCCCGACACGTGGATAAAAAAGGTGAGTTACATCCTAAAGCATAAGTTCCCCACTCTTATAATAAAAAGGCGGTAGGCAACAAACAATTTTTATAATTGAATGCCAAAATATACCCCTTTCCCAAAAGTTCGTTCTTTGAAATTCACTAGGGACAAGAAAATTCCAGTGAAAATGGAACAAAATATACACGCATTGATTGAATCTATGCGCTTGTTAGAGAACGCGTTAACACACTCCAAGCGGAAAACGATAGTTTACAACGCTTCCAACAACAACAACAGCCAACGACCTCGAGTCGCAGTGCTGACTATTTTCGTATCCCGGATCCAATTAGGGTCATTCCCGGATTCGACGGAAACAAAAACAGTTAATCGGTTGGTTAACAACAGTTAAAAAAACACTAGACCTCTTCAAAAACAATGTGGCACCAGAAATATTTAGTGTCTACGAACAGACCGTAATTAATAAGATAGAGGGCAAAGCACGTGATACTATTTGTGTGAACGGAAACCCTACTACTTTTGATGAAGTCGCAGATATTTTGCAGAACGTTTATGGCGATCGAAACAACATCGCAACGTATCAAACACAACTGTGGAACCTAAAACAAAACGAATCTTTGAGCCTTCACTATAGAAAAACAAAAGAAATTTTGATCAATATGAAATCAGTAGCAAGACAGAATACGGTATACGCTTCACATTGGGAGGCAATTAACCTGTTTTTAGAACAAGAATGCCTCGCTGCGTTCATAAATGGTCTGAGCAAAACATATTTTGGATATGCACAAACCGCACAACCAGAAGACTTGGAATCAGCTTACGCCTTTCTATGCAGATTCCAAAACGCCGAAAGAACTAAATCAAACACCAATAATGGGTTCGAAAAACATCCTAGTGTCGACAAAAATGTAAAAAGGGATAATAAATTTTCACAACCTAAACACCTTGAAAATAGACCATTCAATAACATGAAACCATCTTCAGATCGTACAAAAATTGTTCCCATGGATGTCGATCAATCCTTACGGTCCAATATGAGAAACAAAATTTTCTCGCATACAGCCGAAGAAGATGACGGAAAAACAATATCAGAAGAATCCGATTCAGACGAAGAAACCGATAATGAAGAAGATGTAAATTTTCAAATTACTGCAAACTTAAACCCACCGAGTTAAACGCAATTAACGGACTACCCTTTTACACAACAAAATTAAATGGCTCAAACATCAAACTTTTAGTAGACAGCGGAGCGAACAAAAACTTTTAAATCCAGAATTAGTTCCACTAACTCAAAGAGTAAAATGCGAAACAATCACCATAAAAAATAAAAATGGTAAGTTCAAATCACAAGAATGCACATTCATAACTATTCTAGATAAAAAATTAAAATTTTACCTTTTCAAATGTCACAATTATTTTGACGGAATACTCGGATATGAATCACTCTCCGATATGGAAACACTAATTGATACAAAAAATCATAAACTTATTCTACCCGATCGTACAATCGACTTAGAAATAAGAACATTAGAACCCCCTTCAATTACATTAAATGCTAATAATTCTCAAATTATAAAGCTTCCTGTTTCTCAAACAAAAGGAAACATTTTTCTTCCAAAAGACATTCAAATAAAAGATGCAATAATTCCTTCAGGCGTTTATAAAGCAAAACAAGGATATGCTAAAGTTCTTGCCAGGAATTACGGCGACACATTAACATTTCATTTGACTAAACCAGCAAAAACATATGAATTAGACAAAATGATCGAAATAAATCACATGAGCACACACCCATATAATGATCATCCACAAAATTACATAGCAAATCTCGAAAATTTAATTCGCACCGATCATTTAAACAAAGAAGAAAAACATAAACTTTTCGAAATTCTTAAACAAAATCTAGGCATCATCCATCAAGAAAAAGAAAAACTTTCATGCACCACCGCTATTAGACATCGAATAAAAACTAAAGACGATATACCCATTCACACAAAAACTTATAGATACCCCAATATTCATAAAGCAGAAGTGAATAGGCAAATCGAAGAAATGATTGCTGACGGTATTATCCAACATTCTATATCCCCATGGACATCCCCAATCTGGATAGTCCCTAAAAAATCAGATGCAAGTGGAAAGGAGAAATGGCGCATCGTGGTTGACTATAGAAAATTGAATGAAAAAACGATCGATGATCGATACCCTATTCCCAATATAGAAGAAATTTTGGACAAGTTAGGTAGAAGCATGTACTTCACTACACTTGATTTAAAATCCGGCTTTCATCAAATTGAAGTTGATAAAAAGGATAGACCAAAAACAGCTTTTAGCACAGAAAAAGGACACTTCGAGTTTATACGAATGCCCTTTGGCTTGAAAAACGCACCTGCTACTTTTCAACGAGCCATGAATAATATTTTAGGTGACCTTGTAGGAAGAAACTGTCTCGTATATCTAGATGATATTATTATTTTTGGTAAATCACTCCAACAACATTTGGACAATTTGAATAAAGTGTTGAAAAAATTAATTGAATCAAATTTAAAGGTTCAATTAGACAAATGTGAATTTTTAAGAAAAGAGTGTGAATTCTTAGGACACATCGTAACTCAAGATGGCATCAAACCCAATCCAAACAAAATAGAAAAAATATTGCATTGGCCCATACCAAAAACAACAACCCACATTAAAGGCTTCTTAGGAATCCTTGGTTATTACAGAAAATTCATAAAAGATTTTTCAAAACTGACCAAACCTCTCACAAAATGTCTTAAGAAAGGTTCTAAAATAACACATAATGACGAATTTATAAATTGTTTCAATGATTGTAAACAAATGCTCACTACTGATCCAATTTTAAAATATCCTGATTTTAGCAGAAAATTCATTTTAGAAACAGACGCAAGTGACTTCGCCCTTGGCGCTGTACTTTCACAAAAATTCGAAGATGGTAAGGAACACCCAATCGCTTACGCTTCTAGAACGCTTAACGAAACAGAGTGCAACTATTCAGCTACCGAAAAGAGCTACTCGCCATTGTTTGGGCAACAAAGCATTTCCGACCGTACATTTTCGGAACAGTTTTTGAAATAAGAACTGACCACAAACCTCTTGTTTGGCTAAGACAGAAAAATGATTTAAATAGAAGACTTCTTCATTGGAAACTGGCCTTGGAAGAATTCGAATTTGAAATTAAGTATAAAAAGGTACTCTTAATGGAAATGCAGATGCACTATCCCGCATAACGGAAAACCCTGCTTTAACATCCGAATTAAATGCAAATACTGCCTCTAACAATACTGACACTATGACGCAACACTCAGCAGATACTAATGATGACGAATTCATCCCAGCAACTGAAAAACCACTAAATGAATTTAGAAATCAAATAATACTAGAAGAAAATAATAATGATTCTCGAGAAGCAATTACACTTTTCGGAAATTATCATAGAATAACAATAAAAACGCCTCTTTTGGACCAGCTATGTTGATCAACATAATCAAAGAATATGCATCTCCCAAATGTGTTACTGGCATTTGTTGCAGCGAAAAAATCTTACAAAACTTACAAATTATCTACAAAAACTATTTCTCTCGCGCAAAATCGATCAAACTATTTTGGACAAAAACAATTTTAGAAGATGTAACTGATGAAATTGACCAAGATTTGATTATTGAACGACAACATAATGCAAACCATAGAGGAATTATTGAGACCAAACTACATATTGCTAGAAAATATTATTTTCCAAACATGAAAACTAAAATTACTAAATTTATTAACATTTGCAAAATATGTCAAAAGCTAAATATGAAAGACGCCCATATAAACAAAAATATCAAATTACTGCCACTCCTAAAAAACCTTTGGAAATCGTTCATATGGACATCTTTATAATTAGTGATAAACATTTTCTAACCCTTTGCGATAAGTTCTCAAGACTAACCATGGCGATTCCTTTACAATCAAGAAACGCTATACATATACTAAAAGCACTAACTCAATTCTTCGCTAACGTTGGAAGACCTTGTTTGCTTGTGATGGACCAAGAATGTTCGTTTAAATCCACCACAATCAAACAATTTCTTGAAGAAAATAATATAGAATCTCATTATACAAGTGTTGGTCAATCCTCTTCAAATGGAACAATTGAAATTGTCCATAGAACAATAAGAGAATTGCACAACATAATCTCACTACGAGATTCTACAAAAATTTATCAACTACTTCAAAAATTAATTTGGCAGTCTCAATTTACAATGATTCTATACACTCTCAAACAAACATATCCCCTAAAGAACTATTTTTCGGCTTCAAAAACGAAGATCCTATCCCTGAGGACCTTCAAGAAAGAATTAAACAAAAAGAGGAACTTTATAGAGTGTATGCCACAAAACAAAAAGAAAAAAAAAATCCAAATACATAGAAAAATTAAACAAAACACGAGAAGAACCAGAACTATTCAAAGACAATGACACGATCTTCGAAAGGAAAAGAAATAATTTAAAACACGAAGAAAGGTATCGTGAAACGAAAGTTTTCGATAACCTAGTTACAAATATTTTAGACCGAAATGGAAGAAAAATTCATAAATCAAAATTGAAAAGGAAACGAAAAACCTAACATACCATTTAAATTCTTTCTCATCCTTACAGAAATCACAGCTGAATATTATAAAAACTAAAAATGAAATTTGGAATGATTCTTTTCCTCATAATAGTTTGGACTAATTCAAAACTTATAACAGCAACAATTTACAGAGAAATTCCTAGAGAAGATAGAATAGTCGCAATAAAAATAGGAACGGCCAAAATAAAAATTGGATATCATAGAGTAATACATACAATAAATCTGGAAAAAATAGAAACTAACCTTAACTATATTCAGAATTTAGCCAATAATATTAGCCTAACCAATCATCTTAAGGACACCTTAGACTATAAAATCCTATCAGCTTATAAGAAATTAGGAAATATAAGACCTAGAAAACAAAAGAGAGGCATAATAAATGGTTTAGGAACAATTATAAAAATAATCGCAGGAAATCCAGATCAAGAAGATTTGAACATAATTAACAGCAACCTAGAACATTTAGAACATTCAGAAAAACAAAATCATATCCAACATTAACGCTCAAGTTAGAATTAATTCCGAAATAGAAAAATCAGTGAACAAAATTACACAAACTCTTAAAAAAATCGAAAATCAAATGAATAATCAGATAAAAGTCGTAAAAACTGAAATAGAACAAGTAAATCTTATCCTGAACATTGATAACATTGTACAACTGCTAGAAGACATAGAAGAACAGATTAGCTTTGCTCGTTCTAACATAATAAACAAAAATATTCTATCGTCAAACGAAACGGAATATATATGGCAAACATTAAAAGATCAGAAAATATTTCTAAACTTTAAAGAGGAAATTTCACAATATGTTTCATGCATAGTTACAGCAATAGGTAAAAAAATATTTCTAGTAGTAAAAATACCGATAGTAGAGCGAAAAGATTATGACCTCTTACGAATAGAAACTCTAAACGTAAACAACACCCGAGTAGAGACGGATGTAAAATTTGTAGCCAAACATAAAAACACCATTTTCAATGTTAACGAGGAGTGCACGATTTGCAACAACCCACAACCGCTAAACGACAAGTGTATCTCAAATATCATCAGAAATCATCCATCTAAATGTACCACCACCACGAGCTCCGAGCATACGATAATACGAGAAATGAAACCAGGAGTCATTCTAATCGATACCACCCTTGGAGTGCCAGTCATTGATTCATGTTCAAACAGCCAAATAATAGCAGTACCCACACTAATTGAAACCGGCAATTGCACCGTAAAAATCTTAAATAGCACATTTACTGCGCATATTGATGTGTTAGACCAAGAAGACTACTTCCTACCCTTAACTGGCAGCAAAACAGAAATAACTCTTAACAAGCCAAGTATACAAGATCTGCACACAATGCATATTAGTAACATACATCAACTCCATACAATAACACTCCGCTTACGCACGCATACAATTGCAGGAGGGATATTAATTGTTGTTCTAACAGGCTTTCTTATAACTGCATTTTGCATCTACAAACACAAAACCAAACATGCAGAGAAGAAAATGTCTACCGAAGCTATTCACAACATCATCCCACTGCAAACGTCGGTAAGTCGATCGAGGACGCTCGACGTTTAAGGAGGGAGGAGTTATGTACACATGCGCTACGCGCTATGATACAGGTGCTGAGTAAGAAAACGGTCGCAAGCGAGCCATCGATGTTACTCCACGCGCGGAGTCAAGTTCCAACGGGAACTCCACTGGAAGCAGGTTCCCACGACCAGGTGTGGTGTCGTATGCTCAGACGGACCGAGGCAACATGATCATCATAAACGTGGACGACAACGTGACCGGCAAACCTGGCAGCACCGAAAACACCAGCCTAGCTAAATACCACCGAATCCAGAAGTTAGCTTTAGTCTTAGTTTAGCAGTTCGCAAATAAAGATCCCCAGTAATATTTTTTAAAACTTACTCCGGGTTATCATAAACATAATTATAAATTTATCTGTTTTTATAAACAATCAAAACACATAGATTTAGGTTTATAACAGGTTATCTAGTTTTTATGGTTAAAGCTAGGAAATAAGACCATCGGCCATCGCGGCAGGGGGCGTAGTAGATTTAAATTTAAGTGGCCAGATGGCTTCGAGGCATCAGCCATTAAGGCCAGGATAATGGACTGGCGAGGGCGAGAGACCGTTAGCGGCTTCGGACACTCCTTATTGCACGGAATAATTGTAAATACAGACTTTCACGGATCCAACGTTCGCGGTGATTGCAGTTGATGGGCGCACATGGTGCATGGCATAGGACAAGGATCAGCGAAGGCGGCAAGTTCAAAAAGGATTCAAACCTCATCCTCCAGTTCATACGATTTTGATTCATCTAGACTTGTTCAGCCAACAACCTGCTTGAACAGGCCTACAGTCGGTACCTGTCTAAGGCCACTGCTGGTGTACATACTTTACTAGATGGTCCGTAAATTTTACTATTTACGCCTATCTACGGCCAAATTTACTAGTTTATTCATTCTGCAAAACAACACCTCTAAATGTAAACAAAAGTGTGATTGACAGATAGGCAAAACCAATGGATAATCGAATCCGAAAGAGTTATCCACCAGTGGAGAAAATTATCCAACAGGAAAACAAATTTCACCGGTGGATTCGAGTATATTAACCGATCGGATAAATTTTATCGACTTTTGTTGGCGATCAGGCCCATTGTCCGAAACTAAGGAAGCAGAATTGCTAGCTAGGCCACTTCTTGTCAGGGCACTGTCTTGACCGGAGGGCATTCAAAACAATTCTCGTTTAAGGGGGGAATGTTAGAAGAGTAAGCATCGAATTGTATTAAGCTTTCGTTATGGGGTTATAAATGTTCATTCGCTGTTACACTGCCAAAGCTAACGGTTAGCAGTACGTTAGAAGTAGTATAAAATTCAAAATATATATTTAGGTATAAATTTCAACATGACTTTGCATGTAACGGCGAGCAAACGGTGATACTTACCATCACTGCTAGCAAAAGCCAACGACATGACCGGATCCTGTTCGGCTGCCAACGGGAAACTCGTCTTAGGCGCCGATGGCGGAACGTGGAGTTTCATCGGTTCCCCCTCAGATTCCGAGTCCGAATCCGCAACGTAGACTGCTTCATGACAGGCTAAAAAGTGAACAATTCAAGCAAATGGCGTCGGTTACCATGGTTACCACACAGTAGTGCGCTACCTCCCCTGCCTGTCAAAAACGAGGCGAACGGGGCTGGATTTTTTTTCCTTTTCATCAACTGTTACTTACGATCCATGCTGATACCTGCTGATGGCGTACCGCTCGTCGATGGCACCGGCGATCGCGAATCCAAATTCGTCCCCAGCGTTGGCAACTGCACCGCCGTCCCCGACGGCTGCGAACCGTCGTTTTGCTGCCCCGGCGCGTTTATTTCCCTATCGCCCTGTGCCGGCCGGCGAAACGTCGCGCGCGAGCTGTGGTGGGACTTGTTCGGCATTTTCAGGCTCGATTTTTGTTCCCCGTCGTACAGAAAGAGCAAAAATCTGCAAATGTCACGGATACACGGAAATGCAGCGCGCAATGGGAGTGTATTGGAATTCAAAACCAGATAAGCAAAGAGTTTGCGAGCATCACCTGTCGTGGTCGTGGAGCAACAGTTGTCGCTGGTGGAACCCACTACCGGTCCCGATACGATGCAATTTGACTCGCGCTAGTTGGAAAACGTTCGGCAAACGCGAAGCTGTGCGCCCAAGAACTGAGGGGACAAAAAGATAGAGCGCACACACGCAGATTCTAACCGTCCCGTAATTTAGCGACACTTGCTAGTTTCTTCCACACAATGGCGTCACTTGGGTCACTCGTATCTTCTACTTTGCACACTAGCACCAGCACCAGACAGAACACGACCGTACTAGTCGAGCAGCGAACAGAAAGTGACCAAGCACGGGAACCAAAAACGCACCGACGGTGAACATTTTTCAACTGTAATTCAAAGCCTGCTGCGATGCAACAGCCCTTTTGCCAACCGACCAAGGTGTATACATGTTCGGTGGATGTGACAGGGAGGGGAACTTGATGGAGCTAAACGTTGCCCATGCAGCGTTTATGCTACGCTGGTCAACAATCTTCAGTGGCGTTTTTCCAACAAAAAATTCTGAAAATCTGATAATTTTTTTTTCTCGATCGCGGATGAGTTTTGTGATAGCTTAAGCTACGCAAACAACACACTTGATTTGTTTCCATCTGTTACATTGCTGTTTTCTTTTTAATAACTCTGTTTGAATCATATAAATAGTTGATCTGCGAACATTTGGCTCTAAACGCTATCTATCATATCATGGTAGGGGATCTGGTTTGTGTGTCTCTGTGTGTATATATATATATATAGTTCAGTAACGCCTATGATCCACGCTACAGTAATATTAATTATGATTTATCATTATCGCTCAACTTACTACCGATCGATAATCTCACCCAGCTTGGCTACTGTAAAAAAAAACACGTGCAAACACGGCTTTTCGCTGTCTCGCTGCCTCATTCCTTGCAGCGCTTGTTCTCGGTCTGTCCCGCCTGCCCAACAATTGTTTGTCCTTTCGTTTTACCTTCCTCTTCTTCCATCGACTAATTTACATAAACACACTTTCGGTAGTTTTGAGATACGGTTAACAGCTATAGTAGGTTAACTCCTAACCAAACCTTAGTTCTTAGTTGCATGATTTTCCAAGCAATGGTTTGCACAATTTTGGGCAGGCGAAACCGGGACAGCCCGACAGGCTGCATTCATCATTGCATCATGTGTCTTTGCATTCGGTAACTTCTTCAGAACACACTGCTGTTGCCGTTCTAGCCCTGCTTCTTCTTTGTTTTGTCACATTCTATCACCATTTTGCTTACACACCTCCGGAACTGTTGTCTGTTTTCTGGTAAGGCCACTGCTGGTTTTTTTTGCTACACAAATATTCTACTCACACATTGCGCTGCGTTTATTGTATTAATTTTCACTCGATCTAGCAGAGTTTGTCCGATTTTTAGTTTGAATATTAGAAATGGGGGTTTCCTTTTTTTTCCTTGTAAAACATTCTTCCCAGAGCGTGTAAACATTTAATCCACTAAAGGCATTTCCAATTTTCTATCAATTATTGGCATTTAAAATATGTGTTTTTTTTTTTCATTATTGCTTAGGTAAATGTTTCTTTTGCGGTCGTTTAAAATGTTGGCGATTAAAAATGTAAGTGTACGAAACATTTGGACAAACTTCCATGCCATTCCTTTGTGTGTAACTGAATAGCTTCGTTAAATAAATATGCAACTCTGTTCTGTCGATGTAATTTTTGTTTGTGTGGTGGCAATTTTCTGACAGTAAAACGTGAGCGTCAGTAGGAAAAATAATATTTACTGTAGGGCCCTTGCGTTGAGTGAATCTTGTTGGAAAATGGATCGAATTTTTGCTTCCTATTAGTAATATATACCCTTTCTAACTGCCCATTCAAATCCAACCATGCATTGGGGAACGCGTCCCTGGGCTGGGCGTCTGCTCCGTTCGGTTGTACGTTATTATTATTATTTTGGAACGTTCGATTTAATATGAGGAGTTAATTATTCGATCCAGTCATTATATACCATGCGCACAACGCTTGCGAATTTCAACCCGACTAGTTGTGGACACACACACGCGCAGTCGATTCTGCGAACAATGCCAAGGTAAGTAGAGGTTGTGTTGTGTGTCCCGTTCTGGCATGCGTCAAGTCACGATGACGTACCGAGTGAGGGCTCGCGGTTTGTAAACAAACCCGGCGCACAAAAGCGAAAATTGCGCAAATGGTATAAACATCGTTGCCGGTTTGCATTGTAAATTCTATCTAAAACAGTGCGCCTTTCCTCTTAAATAGTTGTCCGATTCGGTTCCGCGCTTAAGTACCCGCCGTGCGGCACCCGCGAATTGTTGTTTTTTCTTTTGCTCGTGTCTCTTGTTTACCCGTAAGAGTGTTAACTTATTAATTCGTGGAATATTCTGATTCTGTTATCGTGTTGCAGTTTGAGGCGCACAGGCCTACTGCTCTCCTCCCGACAGAGATTGGAAATTGGTGGTTCGCTCACTCCTCCTCCTCCATGGGGCCCTTGCGGGGATCATGCAAACCTAACCTGACTGGTACTGCGTGAGAAGTTTCGCTCTGTGGCGTCCTGTTTGCCGGGCCAGTATTTAATGTGAACCTTCGTGTTGCTTTCAGGGCCTCTGTTTCAGCTGGCGGGTCGTAAACCCACAACCTGTTTGGCCCTAGGACGCTGAGGATCTATGAGGTTATAAATATGCACGGGAAAGGGGGGGAGGAGGCTGTAAATGTATGGCACAGTATCTACAAGTCGGTGACCGGGCCGATCACGCCAATGCCGCCGCCGCTGCTGCTGCCGTTGTTGCTGGTGGCGTTACCGCTGCTGCTGCTACCGTTGCCGCCCAGACTCGGCGTGTCCGTCCCCTGCAGGTCGACCTTTTTCTGCAGCGCCATCACTACCTTCTGCAGGCTACAAATCAAACACACACACAGACACAAAAATGGACAAGAGCGTCATATAGTCAGGTAAACATTCGATAGCCCGCGCTTGCAGCATCCCCAACACTTACTAAGCAATCTTTTTCGACTGTTCGTTCTTGGCCGCAATTGCGTCCTGCAGGTCCCGTCGCAGCTCCACCTCGCCCTTCTCCAGCAGCAGCACGCGCGAGGAAGACTCGTGAACGGAGGCGACTGTGCTGTTGCTGCTGCTGCCGCCACCGCCGCCGCTCGTGTTGTTGCCATTGCCCAGCTCGACCGTAACCGAGTCGCCACCGAACAGGTCCTCGGTGGTGGCGATCCGACCGTAGTTGAGCCGCAGCATCGAGGGCAGCCCCCCGTTGCCCGGCTTGCCCACGCCGTTGCTGCTTACGCTCTGGCTGCCGATCGACGCGCCACCGGCACTGCCCGCCGGCCCCCGTTCGCTCATGCCAAACGCGTGAAACTGCTGGCCGGAGCTGACGGGTACCGTCTGGGGGGAATGTTGCTGTTGCTGCTGCTGCTGGTTCGCATTTGTCTGCTGCTGGAGCTGCTGGTTCGCATTTGTCTGCTGCTGGAGCTGCTGCAGCAGCAGGGCCTGCTGCACGTTGCCCCCGAACAGGGGCATCGGCGCGAGTGGCAGCGGGTGGTTGTGCTGGGCGCCGGCCGCCAGACAGACGGCCGCCTGCGGCAGCACGATACTCTCCAGCTGCAGCACCCGACTGGTCAGCTTCTCCAGGTCGTGCCGGGCCGCACTGACCGACTTCTGCATCGTGTCGACGTCCTTGGCGAGGCGTTGCAGCGTGTCGTTGATCGACCACATGTGGTTTTCCTGCAGGTTGCGCAACCGCTCGAACGTGGCGTCCTCCCGCACCCGGCAGATGTCGCGTATCTCCCGCACCACGTCTGCGACGATGCCGGAGGTGTAGTTTCCTGTGGCGGCGAATGGGGAAGCAATCATTAGCGCGCGATGTCGTCGTTTAGCGTCAAAACCCTTACCCGTCGACCGGTACGATGGGGCGGGACTGTTCTGGCCCATGCTGCCGAGCGGCTGGCTGGTCGAGCTCAGCCCGCTCAGACTGTCCCGGCGCCGGCCCAGCCCGGACAGGAGGTTCTGCTGCTGCTTCAGCCGCTCCGTTTCCACTGCAAAGAGGTTTGTGTGTGTTAGAGCAGCTCGCCAACTCTCCCACTACTGCTTACCTTGCAGCTCGAGCAGGCTGCGGGTGAGCTTACGGTTTTCCTCCAGCAGCACCGCGTTCTCCTCGACGATGCTGCCCGAGCTGTTCGCCGTCGAGTCCTGGGCGGGTGTGCTGGCTGTCGGATAGGAGGAACGGGCGGACGGTCCCGCGAACGTGGTGTTGCTATCGTCCATCGTGGTGGAGTCGTCCTCCGACGACGAGGACGACGATGTGCCCGACACTGCTGACTTACTGCTGAAACGGTACACGCGATGATTAGCGCAACTGTGCAGCAAAACGCGGAAGAACGGAGCGGGCTTACAGTGGGTTAAGTAAGTAGGTGCCGCATGTAGGACACGGCGCGTCGTTCGCTTCGTGCATGCAACCGATCATAAGCAGTGTGTGCAGCCGTTCTGCATCCGGAATGGGAAACGGAATGGAGAATTCGGTAGGCAAACGATTCACTGCGCTTTGGTGTGTGTTGTACCAGATGCGTGGCACAGATGTGTGAGCCTTTCGAGTTGTTGTCAATGTTGCTTTGAAGTGGTACCGGATCAGACCTAGAACTGTTCACCGGATGGCTGCAATTGTACAAAGAGAAGCAAAGGTTAGGGCAACGAGCAAATGAGGAAAAACATATTTTAAGATTTTGGCAATGATTAAGACAAAATCAAACCAACCAGAGTAATTTAAACCCTTCACACTCTCGTGAGATTGAAAAAAATAGATCAAACACAAATTTTCACTCGCCTTCATTTCGGTTTTCAATTCAAAATTATACCAACAGTTCATGAAAATGCAGATTTGGTAGAAAATTTATCAAAACTTCAATTTAAACAATTACAATAATATTCTTTAATGATAATAAGACTTTGCAGTATGGGGATGTCTCTTTAAATCCAATAGCAATTGGCAAAATTGTTACAAATTGTTGTAAACACAGGGTTTTTTACACGTCACATCAAACAACATGCGCAGCTAATCAATAAAAAGCGAAATATGTAGAATTAATGGCATATTTCTCATTAGAATCCTGTTGGGACAACACGAACACTGCACGGGCAAAACAGTGTAGGGATTAACTGTGACCCGTTTGCTTCGTTTGATCGCAGAGGCCGATAATAGTCTGGTACAGATTTTTACCATTAATTTCGGCCTAACAAAGACACTCTAACGTTTGTGAGTAAATTCAATGTTCTTATACGATGCGCTGCAGAGAAAAATACTGTAGCAGCTGCTAACTCCAAGCGTAACAGAAAACGATTCAAACGTACTTGATTACGATCCATTCGGATGGATGGCGTTCCATCGAAAGAAAGTGTCTCACAGGTGTGTTACATTATAAAATGTTAGAAACAAAATAATCGGATATAGATAATATCAAGCAATCCGAATGGCAATATTATTATTTTTCTTTAATTATTTCAAACAAATGAATTTTCTTGTATTGTAACTAATTGTAAAGATTCGTCAGTTAAACCTCCCATGACGAAACAAACATTTTTGAGGATATTCTGAGGATAGTCTGGAAAGGCCTTAACAGCTGAAAAGCTATCGAGACAAACGTACAGTTAGTAGCTATCAAAATGCACGACGAACAAATAATGTCATTTCAGACAAATTGATAACTTATTCCTTATGAAAAGGCTATTGTACGATCGTTGTACTTGAGAGCAAGATTTTTTTTAAAAATATACGCGTTTGTTTACAAACCCTCATTTGATTTTCGTACAGAAACAATTGTATTGATTGTGTTGAGAGAAATGTAACTTTAATTTCGACCATAACATTCGTCAATCCATATTACGATAGTGAAAGTTGGAAGAGAACGGCAATATGAAATAAAACACTAAAATATGTTTTCGTAATTTTATACACGAAAAGGTTGTTCCCATTTATTTTTAAACTAGGGAAATGCTTTTGTGAGCCACTGCTCCAATTGCTTGCAACTTTCATATAGGACTCTCGACGCTTATTTCATATAGGAAGAGATGCTGCTACCTTTTAACAAAAAGAATCTCGTTTTTTTAAATGATTTAATGCAATTGAAAAGCATTAAAGCCAACTGTAAAAGAGGAAGGAATGAAGGCAATGTTTTCCAGCTTTTTGCAGTGTACAATTTTTTTCTTCTAAATTACCCTTATTGATACTCCATTGATGCGCCTGCCAAGCAAAACAAAAAACAAAACTACCTCAAGCACCCTTTGCCGCATTTGTGGCGGCGGAAAGCGGGCTACTACTACTACTTCTAATCCATCGCCTCTCCGTGCGCGTGCGTAAAACTGTTATCTAACGATACGATACGGCACACTCAGGACCGATTGGATGTTCGAGCAAGCCGTCCGTTAACTGGTTTGCGCTTGTGTAGCTTTGTTTTGCAGCCCTTTTCCTGGTGTTGGGGCGCGATGCGTTTGACCAGCGGCACCGGGGTGTGCAAAACATGGCATCGGGCGCCAGCCCTTAATCCAATAGACAAGGCAAACGCCGTGTCGTGCACGCGTTGGTGCTGGTGCATTCGCTACATGTTGCGCCTCTGGCGGAGAAAAACGATCCGATGCCGATTCGTTTCGTTTCGGTTCCCGCCAATCAGGAATGTGTGAGGCCCGCACTATGAGCGGCCCGCAATGCCGAGGTGCGTGCGCCGTGGACCATGGTTCATGTTCTTTTTTTTATTTGCTATTCGCTGTGCACAAACTTTCCTAAAACGATAAAACGATACGAAGGTAGGAAAACAAACAGATGTTAACAGCTACCGGGGCCTGATGCAAGGACATGATCGGCGCCTCCAAGCAAACACGCCCACGGTTCGTTGGGTTTTTTTTTTTTTTTTATTGGGGCGCGCGAGCCACATTCTCTTGCTCTGGGCTCCAACTGTTTGTGCGGGGAGGTGGCGCTGTTCGGCGACGGATTAGCGGCAACCTTCCCGGGCCCGGATCTGGCTGTAAAATCGATCGCTTTGTGAGCCACAAGCGTTGCATTATCTCGAGGTTGGCAATTTTCCAGCAATTTTGCACATCCTACATACATTTATTGGAGCATTTGAGTATTTTCAGAAAAAAAAGAAAAATCCTCCCTGTATGTAGAGCTCGATACACTTTTCTTTATGTTTAATTTAATTTACGTAACTTGTTTTTGGTGCAAGCAACGCAGGAAAACCAGCAACACTTGTACATTTCATTAAAATTGACTGTTTGAGTGCTGCTGGTACGACCTTCAACGATGGTCATGTGAATAGTGAGCGTAATACTTCTTCCAGCTTATCATCCAGTCCAGTCTCAGGCAGGGTTGCGATTTCACCTGAAGCATCTGGAGCAAGCAATGGGCAGAAAAGCATCTTCTACCCTTGCTTCTGCCGTTTTTTGCTGTCCCGTTTCTCTCACAAGCGTCGCAGGATGTTTCACAAAAAGATGTACGGGGCAACAAAATATTGTAAAATCCTAAATATTTGCTAGCAGTTTGGCGCAATTTTGTCAAACTGCTTAAATAGCTTCCTCATCGTACGTTTCTTCATTTTTCGCCTCAAACAAGGCCATCATTTTCATTTCATGGGCGCATCATAGGGGTTCAGCGTAGCTTTTAGCGCTTGTCTCCTCTATTTGATCGTTATTATTATTGAACCATTTTTCCAACGCTCGTTTTGCTGCAGTCTTCGGTCAAAGCGTTTCAGAGGTGCAACATTGCGAGCTAAAAAAAGAAGTGTAAAAAACCATTAAAAATCTCGAATCAGCTTCGGTACGACTACGCACTTCATAATACAGTCTGTTCCCGAGTTACGGGGTTCTCGACTTACCGTCCAAATAGGCATAGAGCAAGGTGGATTAAAAATATCAGGTGGTGGATTAGGGCCTTTGGGGGGTCGCCATAGTTGAGGGACTTTACGTCATTTTAGAACCGTTGACCATTGGTTTCCGCACACAAAGCTTAGCAAATATAACAGATTTCTTTGTTATTATGTGCATTTTAGTGTTTCTATTGATTTTATCGAAAAAACGTAATATATTAACAAAAGATTTGATGATTTGTTTATGCACGAAATTTAAAAACATGCTAGCATGAGTTCTAATCTCAAGTAAATTGTCCATGCGGCTCGTAGATAATGAGGAATTAAGGTAAAAATTGAAAAAAAAATAATGATTTCTTAATTTTTATCATCAAAAATGTCGAAAACACAAAGAATTCTAGAATAAATTCACAGAATAACACAAAATAACACACTTTAATGTATGTTTCAATGTTATATAAGAACTCTTCTTCTTCTTTGGCTCAACAACCGATGTCGGTCAAGGCCTGCCTCTACCCACTTGTGGGCTTGGCTTTCAGCGACTAATTGATTCCCCACATAGCAGGATAGTCAGTCCTACGTATGGCGGCGCGGTCTATTTGGGGCTTGAACTCATGACGGGCATGTTGTTAAGTCGTACGAGTTGACGACTGTACTACAAGACCTGAGAAATATGAACTCCCAAAGTTCAAAATATATTTTTAAAGAATGTTTATTCGAAAAAATGGGGTAGATAAATTATATGAACAAATTTAATTAATGTAAACAAAGTTTGAATCCTGGGGACCTTACGTCAAGTGACGAATTGTCAAAATGCACTAGAGTCCACCACCTGATATTTTTAAATCCACCTTGGCATAGAGCGACAACGTCGCGCGCGACGAAAAATAGCTCAAAATGTCATTCGGTGTAGATCAAAGTAGCTCATTTGACTCAGTCAACCAACTTGTTTTTTATTTGAAAACAGACAATAATAGGTTAAAATGTGTTCAAATCTATTTTTTTGCGTTTGGCATTAATCTGGCTTTTAAAAAAACTAGATAATTTAATTATTTAGGATGAAGCAAAATTGTCGCGCGCGACGAGTAGCTCTGTTTGCAAAATTGAGCTACTTTTTTCACGCGCGACGTTGTCGCTGTATGTCTATTTGGACGGTTACTTCCCATCAACTGACAGAAAAGCAGCGAAATTGGAAATAAATTCCAACGGAAAAACAAAATAATTCCACATGTTTCTGTTGCTAAAGCCATATCACACAACTTCCCGCTCCCGTGAGCAAATTCAACTCGCAACGGGAACGGTGGAGGAGCTGTCCTAAATGTGGCCGCTGGAGCTACGCGGGAAAGCTACGGCCAGCCTCGGAGCCTCGTTTGTTCTGGGCGGAAATCCGCCCCCTTTTCCCTCCGCAAGCGAAAAGGAACAGCAAAAGGAAAAACGACCAAACCGGACGACATAATCATCGGAGCGGCAAAAGAGCAGGTGAAAATCATCCAAGCCAGGTGACACTCCACCACCACCACTTCATCCGCCGTGTCTCTCTCTCCTCTTCGAGCACTTCGGTTGAATGTTTAATTGCATTAACATAAAGGTGAAAACTGTGCGGATTTAGTGCGTGTGAAAAACTAGTGGAAAGAGGCAGAAGAAGAAAATAAACGCCCAGCTCAAGAGAGCATTCGCGGTGGTAGCTCGTTGTTGTTGCGCCAAGCCAAAAGGGGTGATGACAGAGAGAAATAAAGGAGAGGGAAAGAGGAAGAGCTAATGCTTGTAAAGAAAGCTGCAAACGGGAAAAAGGGAAACGGCGTTGATCGTTGGAACGCAGAAAACTCCCCACCAATGGTTTCTTGGAGAAGGGGAAAAGGGAGCGAAGGGGAGGGGGGGGGAGGGTTGGGAAAATTGATCTTCCGTTGTTTCCAGCTCATTTTTCCACAGCGCAACCGACACACAAAGATATTTCGCTGGAGGGCATCACCATGTCGTCATTTCACCCGAACTAGTGGTGGGCAAAGTTGACACAAAAAAAAAAACTGGAGTCGGTTCCGACTCCGATCCGACTCCGATAGTTACGGAACCGACTCCTGATTACCCAGCATTATTCGGAGTCTTCCGGAGTGCTTCGGAATCGCCCAGAATCGTCTGGAGTCGTTCGGAGTCGTTGGGAGTCGGAATCATCCCGAGTCGTCTACAGTCGTTGGAGTCGTCCGGAATCAGTTGGAGTTGTTCGGAGTCGTCCGGAATCGTCCGGAATCGTCCGGAGTCGTTGGAGTCGTCCGAAATCGGTTGAAGTTGTTCGGAGTCGTCCAGAGTCGTCCGGAGTCGTCCGGAGTCTTCTGGAGTCGTTGGGAGTCGGAATCATCCATAGTCGTCCAGAGTCGTTCGGAGTCGTTGGAGTCGTCCGGAATCAGTTGGAGTTGTTCGGAGTCGTCCGGAATCGTCCGGAATCGTTCGGAGTCGTCCGGAATCAGTTGAAGTTGTTCGGAGCCGTCCGGAGTTTTCCGGAGTCGTCCAGAGTCGTAGGGAATCGTTGGGAGTCGGAGTCATCCCGAGTTGTTCGGAGTCGTTGGCGTCGTCCGGAAACGAGTGGAGTCGGAGTCGTCCATAATCGGCTAAAAATGGAGACATCCGTCGGGGGAATTGCCCGGAGTCGTCTAGAGTGGTTGGGAGTATGCCGGAGTCGTTCGGAGTCGTTCGGAGTCATTGAAGTCGTCCAGAATTAACTGGAGTTGTTCGGAGTCGTCCGGAGTTGTTGGGAGTCGGAGTAATCGCTAGTCGTTCGGAGTCATTCGGAGTCGTTGGAGTCGTTCAGAATCGGTTGGAGTGGGAGTCGTTCTGAATCAGTTGAAGTCGTAGTGATCCGGAGTGCTCCGGAAACGTGCGAAGTTGTCCAGAGTCGTTGGGAGTCGGAATCATCCCGAGTCGTCCGGAGTCGTTTGGAGACGTTGGAGTCGTCCAGAATCAGTTGGAGTTGTTTGGAGTCGTTGGGAGTCGTTGCGAGTCGGAGTCATTGGAGTGGTTCGAAGTCGTTCGGAGTCATTGGATTCGTCCAGAATCAGTCAAAGAGGGAATCGTCTAGAGTCGTTCGGAGTCGTCCGGAATCGGTGATGGTCGGAATCATCCCGAGTCGTCTGGAGTCGTTCGGAGTCGTTCGAGTCGTCCGGAATCAGTTGGAGTTGTTCGGAGTCATCCGGAATCGTCCGGAATCGTCCAGAGTCGTTGGAGTCGTCCGAAATCGGTTGAAGTTGTTCGGAATCGTCCAGAGTCGTCCGGAGTCTTCTGGAGTCGTTGGGAATCGGAATCATCCTGAGTCGTCCGGAGTCGTTCGGAGCCGTTGGAGTCGGCCGGAGTCGGCCGGAGTCGTTCGGAGTCGTTCGGAGTCATTGAAGTTGTCCAGAATTAACTGGAGTTGTTCGGAGTCGTCCGGAGTTGTTGGGAGTCGGAGTAATCGCTAGTCGTTCGGGGTCATTCGGAGTCGTTGGAGTCGTTCAGAATCGGTTGGAGTGGGAGTCGTTCTGAATCAGTTGAAGTCGGAGTAATCCGGAATCGTTTGAAATCGGAGTCGTCCGCCTGATCACAAGCACATTGCACCGGACATTGTCCTGTTGACTCCGACCGACTACGATTCCGGTCGGTTCCGATAAACTCTGGACGACTCCGGACGACTCCGACTCCGGGTGGAACTAGTGGTTCCCATTTCGTCGGAGTCAGAATCGGACTAATATTAGCCGGAGTCGCATCGGAATCGTGGGTGCGCTCCAAAGAGCACATCACTAACCCGCACGCTCATGACGGGTGGCGACGAACGGGCAGTCCCACCGTCCCCAGAGCACCAAGCATACCCACAGTGTGGCAGGGATGGAATGGAATGTAGGGAGAGGGACAATGAAACGGAAGTAACGTTAGAGAGAAATAACAAAAAAAAAACAAAGAAAGAAATAACAGACCACGAACCTCTCTGGAAGTTCAAAGACGGACGACAGATGGTTTCGAAATAAAATTCAAAAAAGAGGACAGTGAGCGGACAGCGGGGTCCAAAACAACTCAGCGAATGGGAAAAATCGGACCCACACACACACACACGCCGCACACTAAACTTATCAAAATCGGTACGGGTGGAAATGGAAAAACCTTCGCGGTCGGGGATGGGAAGTTCGGTTGGTGGTCGGGCGGTCTTTTCTTGGCAAGGGCATTTGTCGCTTCCCCCGTGCGCGTGTTTTGTTCTCCTCCCTGAGTGCCACCCCCCAGCGCAGAACACGGAGAAAGGGTTCGTCGTCTTGGGCTTCTTTCGTTTCGCTGCTTAAGCTTTTCTGCTGCCCTCTCTTTCCCGTTCCCAGGACCTGTACTAATTAAATTTCGTTTGTTTTCGGGGGCGTGATTCGCGTTGAATGGTGGCGGTGTTGTTGTTGTTTGTGGTGGTGGTGGTGGTGCTGATGCGAGCTTATCACTTGACGTGTTATCTTTTCAACACCTGCGCCCTTCCCTTTCCCTCTCGCCTCTTTGCGGTTGATAGTCAGAATGTGTTCGCTACAAGGCGGCCGAGTGAAAGAGACAGAGAGCGAATGGAAAGTAGGGACTGTTTGGTTGATTGAAAAGGGACAGCGAATGGGCTGGCACAGCGAAGAATGGGGTTGCGCAAATTACAACCTAACAACCAAATGCATTTTACATACACACACACACAAGCGCGCGCGGCTTGGCAACTTATCGTTTCGTCTCACCAACACACTAATAGCACGGCACGGGAAGCCTTCGTGGGCTAGATGCCATATACACACACACACACGCCGTGTCCCTATTGCTTTTACTCTTCAAACACACACACACACGCACACACACCTATTGCACGCTCCTTAAAATGCATTCCGGTTGCATTCCTGAGTCGTCACGGAACAATCACATGGTGACGAAAGAAAACACACACACACCGTTAGGATTTTTGTATTTTTGTTGTTGAAAGGAATTTTATTTACTTCACTATTTTCTTTTACCAGCACAGGAAGCCCAAGAGCAACGCATTTTCGCTTTTCAATAAATTCCTCACACAGCCGCACGTTCGCTGGCTGATGAATAAATTTCTACGAATTTCACCCACATACCCACAGGGTGACGGAGGGGGGCGAATTCGAATGAATAATGCGCGGCTCGACGGTTGTGTGCGGCCGCCACTAGCAGCGCACGTACACTTGTGCACAAGCGTACGTACGGCAAGCTTAAGCACATACACGCACGGGCAGTTAAAACGACGGAGCAGAGAATTTTATTATTTTCAAAAAAAAAAAACAACAAAACACCAAACAGAGAAACAATTAATCACACAATCATGCACAGCACAGGTGAGTGGGAGCGAGATGGAGGGAGCGACCAAAAACAGGGGAAACCTCACATTACGTGTACGGCAACGGAACACACACACTCACACATACGCGCACGCACGCTTTCGGTTCGATTTTTCCGATCGACCTACCGGGCCGTCACAAAGCAACTAGCCCCAGCGCGGCGAACAATCGTACGGCCAGGCCAGGGGCCCACCGTACGGTCATGTTTGCAATGGGTAGGGCAGGGTCGAAACGACCGGCTGGCATGCGACGCACGGTGTTGCGGATGGGTAGCGGGCCGCCGCACGGTGGGGGAAATAATGATCACATGCGCATCACACGGTTGCGAGAGCGGGATGACGAGACGGTAGAAACACAAAAAAACACAATAAAGCCGTTGGTTTTATCGTTTCAGCTGTCATGCGGGCGCTGTCACTCAGAGTGACCAGAAATACCGATGTATCTGTATTCCTACCGGTTTTTGATATGCCTACCGATTCACAGATGAGCCTCCAAAAACTACCGATTTTTCATACATCCTACCGAAAATCACAGATTTTTTCTTAATACTGACCAAAACGTCATGTAACCATTTCCCAAATCACTTAATGTATTAAACTCTATATGGAAATCACTAGCAACCAGAACCAGAAGTTCAACAGAGACAACTAAGACCCGTGTCTGCACTTCATGAAGTCGTAAAAAAATATATATACAGTGGAGCGCCGATTATCCGGGCTCTACGGGACTCACCCTTCGCACGGATAGTCGAATAACACGGATAATGAGTCAAAGTATTTATTTAATCACGAAATCCTGGTTTGTTTTTGAAATTAATATTATGTTTTAGTAAAACCTAGCCAGTTTTATAAACTTCATGTTTTTCTGAAGAGAATATTTGAAATGTGCTATGAATTATAGCGTATTTTGTTACGACAAAATGCTCTGGTAACCGCTATTTCAAATATCCTCCTCAACACGCAATGTCATCTAGGTATTGAACCGTCATTTTTCAACAGCACGGATAAACGGATAACCGGATAAAATGTACCCGGATAAAAGGCGCTCCACTGTATATTCAATTTGACAGATAATGTAACCCGGCGCTCTAGCAGCAATAGAACACGACATCGAACATGAAACATGTATAGGACTTTGTGGTATTCTGCTTTGCTCCGCTTCTCTTGATGTCACCGTACCAACTCAACCTTTCGTAACCTGTTTGCCGTGCAATAGGGATTATCATTCCGCGTCGCCATCCCATCTGGACTTGTCATCCCTGTTTGTCATCATGGCTTGGTGAGGGGCATGCTTGTTTGCCATACCACAGACTTCACATGTTCGATTTGTGGGTTATCACATCGAACATGTAAAATCCCATATATTTTTCATGTTCGATGTCGCGATCAATTGCTGCTAGAGCGTCCCAACCATTTGTTGGGTTAAATTCCCTAGTACAATTTTCAGATCGACACTTCAGAAAAGCCTCACGTGACCGCTATAAACCAAATCTAAACTATCTCCTTGAAATAAATGAAAGATGTTATTTGCTCGTGCTGCGCTTCATGGGACAGATTAGATTTCATCTCCGACAACCCCCCCCCCCACTCAACACTTCAAAGCCTACCGAAAACTACCGAAAAAATCTTAAACTTCTACCGAAAACTACCGATAAAATTTTGATGCGCCTACCGAAAACCGCAAAAATAATCTGGCCACTCTGCTGTCACTTCGGTGGCCTGACAGCGCAGAGGCAGCGGTCTCGCACGCAGCGAAAACGAACGGTTGGTGTTGTTTTTTGAATAATTTTGAATATTTGCGAGTTTTTGGTGGCTTTGATGAAGCTTTTGATCTAAAATCAGTGTATTATTTTTACCAAATTAATGAAATTTATGTGGCAAGTGAGCCGGTGTGATCGCCAGCATGATACATGAAATGTATGGAGTGGGTAATTTACACGCAAAAGCTACTTTAAAAGGGCTGTTGGTAACACGTTTTACGGTAAATTATCGTTTTTAAATTGTACCAAACTCGTGTGACTCGCTCTTTCAACTCGTTCCACACTGACGGCAATCACAGAGCAACTGCGATTGCAAACACGATTTTAAACTCATTTTGATAGGTGTTGTGGCGCCGATTTTTGGATTTGGACGCATTGATTTTTACCACCTTTTGCAATTGAAATATTTAATAAATAAGAAGAATTAAGAAATAATTAATAAAATATTTACGTAAAATGTAAAATAATGTGTAGACATTCAAAGAGCTTGAAATTGTTTTATCTTACTGTATAGTTGAGTTAAAAAAAGTTGGTTTTATATTTTACCACACGGTTGCGCTTCGATCCCAAGCGCCACAATAGATGGCAGATAGATTTGCTCTATAGATGGCAATAGAATATAAGTTACAACTCATCATTATTTCATATATTGCTGTCCTTTTCTTGCAATGTGTTTTGACGAGTTTCATCTTATCATGACCGTTAAAAGCCTTATAATTTTCTGAGCAAAAATCTATATGTTGTGTCCGCACAAAGCAAACATGAGACGGTGGTGTACGGCACAAACAGAATATATATTTTGTCACTATCTTTGGTATGGGTACAATTAACATTGGTAATAAATAATATAAACAACACACACGCAATGCGGGGAGAGGACGGCTGGTCCTGCTCGCGCCGCGATCCTCACTGAGGACGTCACAGGATGACAGCCGTGCTTGTCAACAGTGAGCCCTCAGGATGAGGCAGCTGTCTGTCCACAACACTATATAAAATGATTAGTAGGGTCGTAGGGTGGTCAAGGTTACGTATGCATCAACACCAACGACCACTATTCAAATGTCTTTTGCTTGAGGGCGGTGGCAACGCTCATCGGATGCGATTTTATCGGACGCGATTTATATGGGATTTGACAGATAACGTCGGACGACGAAATCGCACGTTCGACGTTATCTGTCAAATCCCATATAAATCTCGTCCGATAAAATCGCATCCGATGAGCGTTGCCACCGCCCTGAGTGCTGGTGAGTTGCAATGGAGTTTAGTATTTAAACAATTGTATCGCCGTTCTAGTGCTAATGCATAATTTCAATGCGAAACCATACAACAGTACAGAGCGATCGAGAAAGCTCTACAAGCGAGGAAGCTCCACTGGTTGGGAATCCCACCAGTAGATGGCGCCACCAGCTTTTTGCTATATTTAGAATGCATGAGTCGTTTGCCGTCGACCTAACGAAGTTTTTCTATATTCCGTTTATGTAGAGAGCTTGAGTCGTTTAGAAGCCGTTTAGTGGTCTTTTAGTGGATTTGTGGCACTTGGGGAATCAGCTGCGGAATCGGAATCCGATCCGGAATAGGATGTAGCTCTGGAATCCATTTCAGAATCGGCTCCGGAATCTTCATAAGAATGGATTGTTTTCACGTACATTAGGATTCTTTGTGGTTTATTAAATATCGATCGAAGCATGCAGAACATTCGGGCAAAAATCGTGGGATCATTTTGATAGTTAGATGAAAAGGCATTCATCGTTTCATTGCTAATTTTCATTGAAAACAGAACATATGAACATTTACAAAGGGAAAGAACTTTGTTTACTAGAGGCTGCCAGTCAGATGGAAAGCCAAAATTGACTCCATTGGAAAAGACTATAGACGCTAAGACCCACCTGGCCGCCTAGTACGAGTGCCGTTCAAGCCGCTCCAGGTTATGTTTGGCCTAACGAATCAACAACTCGCTGAATATGTCAATAATATCATCTAAATCCCCTTTAAAAGGGGTATTTGTGGAGCAATGCATGAATGAATGCAGAGCTAATTATGCGGTTGCAAATCGCATCAACTGTAAAATTATTGGCTTTTATTTTGGATCATCCAACCTTGTTGAGCAACCGTATGTCTTCAGAACCTCTAAAGGTACAGGCGCTAAGGTTACCAACCGTGAAGTCAATTTCCAAACGAGCATCATTCTGCCAAGGATTTCTCTTTGCTCCAATCTGCCTAGAATCTTCCTAGATATCACTAGACATTAATGACAGTATGGTGATGTAGAAAGCGGAAGTGTTGAGAACCTGAGTAATGAGCCGCTTGATTGCATTACCGAGCACACAACAAAAGTCCCAGCCCTAGGAAGATGAATATCATTTTGTTGCATAAGTTGTACCGGCCTAATCCGTGCAATGTGACGCAGAAGTTAGCCCTGAAATCGTGTGCCATACTGGGCAGGGTGCACCTTGCGCTATAGTTTCATCGATCTGGTCTAGCGATAGTTAGATCATGTGGTGCAACGCACGTTTTACACCACAGTCAAAGGCCTACCTTTTTGCCCCGTTCCCACCAGCATACCATGACGGTTGCAGTTGGGCGGTCTTAACAACAAAAAAAAAAAAAGAAAAGAAAACGGAAGCTCTACCAAACCAACAGACCCAACAGTGCCCCACACCGGCAGGTCTTAATCCTGCAGCCTATCCTCGCCAAAGGCGTCACGTCGGTGTAGCCTTGCCTGTCCGCGGCGTCCAGTATAATCGCTTCGGGCTTCGGGTACAGCAAAGTCCCGCTTTAGGCTTTCAGTTCCACTCGACCAGCAGCAACTGTCGCAAAAGCTCGGTTGCTCGGCGAAAACTCCAGCGTCTTCTTTGCCACCACTGTACGTACCTGCGAGCGATACCGGCCGAGAGATATACATCCAATCCAATAGGTGTGCAAAGCTGGGCTACTATTGGATTATTTTATTGCCCTTGCTCTCTCGCCTTTTTATCGGTACATCGGTTGCATCGGAGGGTGGTGGATTTTGATCGGAACTGACACCGGCCGACACAAGACGCGACAGGACGCGCTCGTCGTCTTTAGCTCCAAAAGACCTGTAATTAAGTTTATTCAAAAAACACCACACACACACACGCACTAAAAGGCGTACGACAACACGTGACCGTGCAGCCGAGATCGAGCCGGGCAACTTCAGGGAACAGGGGCTCGCTTCGAGGACCCTTCAAACAGTTTCGTCCACTGAAATGTCCCTCCCTTTGAGCAAAAAAAAAAGGTCTTGAGAACACGCCCAGCCAGGCCCGGAAGCCTAAGTGCGGAGTGTGCGTAGACGGCCAGGGCAGGCAGGGAAGGTACGCAGTGAAGCGGCAGCCCTCGGTATGTGGCGGCCTAGTGTTACATCATCAATATTGACATAATTTTGCTAATTTAATTAAATGCCCGAGGCCCGCTGAGGACGCGACGGTCGCAACCGGGCGCGCGTTGGCCACTTTCGTGTAACGTCTTGACCGGTGCGCAAGGTGCTGCTGCTGCTGCTACTGCAGAGGACGGTTTTCGGAGCAGTAGGACCAGTAGGACAGTGCGGTCCCCGGTGCCCCGTTGCTGTAAGGGGTGGGACGGGGGCAACGGCTGCAGGGGGGTGTGTGTGTTTCTACCAGTGCTTTTTTTTTTAAATTGCTGGCTTGTTCCCTTTCGGTCGATCGATCCAGGTTGTTCCACGGGCGAATCGAAATCGAATCAAACAAAGTGCCCCGCACACGCACACCGCTGCGTTGCGTTTAATTAAATTAAAAGAAACGAATCCAAATTCGAAACCGCTCCCGATCGGTGCGCGCGCTCGATCTCGCCATTTTTTGGGGGCCACACACATAGAGGCAGGACCATCGTCGGAGCGAGTACCCCCACGCGTCAGTCTAACCGTCGGCTCGGTGCGGGACGGATGGTCCCGAGGATGTGAATGTGAAGTGCCTGTTAGTGTTGCTGTTGGGACCTCTCGGGTGCGGGCACGTTACTTCAACCTCTACCGCGTGTGCGCGTGTCTGTGTGCAGGTGTTGGTGTGTGCGTGTGTGTGAGTGTGGGGAGGGGGCCGTCACAACAATCGCACGATGAAGAAGGCGACCGAGTCGCGGGAGAACCTCGTCAACTCGGCGGTGTCGCTCGAGGACGGCACCACCGAGCCGGTGGACGATCATCCCTCAACGCTCCGGTCGATGAAGAGCGCCGCGTCCGAGTTTGACCTCGACATCCAGGACATCGTGCTGACCAAGACGGAGAAGCGCTTCCTGCTCACCGCGGAACGGGGCGATTGCGCAACCGTAAGAAGGTAATGGTTGACCCTCGCGGCTGGTTGGCGGCGATGGCCGGGGCCTGCTAATCCACTTTCGGGTGCAGTGGTAGTGTGTGTGTGTGTGTGAGTGTGTGTGCTCCAGTTCATGGATAGCCTCTGGAAAGGTCCGGAGCAAGGACGCTTGGACACTTTCACCATCAACAGCAGCCTCTTCCAATCAAACCTTCCAGC